>NC_088200.1:72650296-72728793 GCF_028769735.1 Zonotrichia leucophrys gambelii | reverse complement strand
GTTCCCAAAAAAAGGTTTTTTTTTTTTAAAAAACGTTTTAAAACGTTAGGGCACCAGCACCATCCACATTCACAAATGTTTTCCCCGGGTCAGAATAATTTGACTTTAAAAGCCGGGAAGGTTGTGCTTTGTAAGGGCAAAAATATTTTTTATTTTGAAAAAAGGGGTTTAACCCACTGAAAATTCCAATTTAATAATCTTTTCCGTGGGTTTTAAACACCTTGGAAAACGGCCCCTCACCTTAATTCAAGAATTTTTTTTAAAAGCTAAAGGGCCGGGACCCCGGGATGGGGAATTGTACCAGTCTGTTTTGGGGGTCGAATTACAAAACGGGGTTTCCGGGGGAAATGGTTTTGGGCGGGTTTGGGGGCTGTTTCTTTGGGGAAATTTTCCCGCCCAATTTGGGTATTTAATTGGCTCCATACCGGGGGTTGGGTGGGGGGGTCTGGGGGGGTTCCCCAAATTTTTTTCGGGGGGGGGTTGGGGGCATGGGGGGGGGGGGGGCCCATTTTTGGGTTGTTTGGTTTTTTGGGGTGGGTCGGGGTTTTTTTGGAAAAAGGGAGAAAAGGGAAAAAGGGGGGGGGAAAAAAAAGGGGGGGGGGGAAACCCCCCAAAAAAAACCCCCCCCAAAAAAAAAAAAATTTTTTTTTCCCCCCCCGGGGGGGGGGGGGGGGGGGGGGGGGGCCCCCCCCAAAAACCCCCCCCCCCCCCCCCCCCCCCCCCCCCCCCCCCCTCCCCCCTCCCACCTCTCCCCCCCTTCCTCCCCCCCCCCTTTCTCCTCTCCTCTCTTCCTCTCCTCTCCCCCCTCCTCTCCTTCCTCTCCTCTCCCCCCTCCTCCCCCCCTCTCCTTCTCCCCCCCCTTCCTCTCCTTCTCCTTCCTCCCTTCCCCCCTTCCCCTTCCCTTTCCCCCCTTTCCCTTCCCTTTCCCCCTTTCCCTTTCCCTTTTTTTTTCCCTTTCCCCTTTTTCCCTTTCCCTTTCCCTTTCCCTTTTTCCCCCTTTCCCCCTTTCCTTTTTTCCCTTTCCCTTTCCTTTTTCCCCTTTTCCCCCCTTTCCCTTTCCCCGAACCTTCCCATTCCTTTCCCCCTTTCCCTTTCCCTTTCCTTTCCCCTTTTTCCTTTTCCTTCCTTTTCCCCTTTCCCCTTTCCTTTCCCTTTCCTTTCCCCCGCCCTTCCCATTCCTTTCCCTTTCCCTTTCCCTTTTCCCTTTTCCTTTTTTTCCCCTTTCCCTTTCCCTTTTCCCTTTCCCCTTTTCCTAAAATTTTCCCTTTTCCCTGAAATTTCCCTTTTCCTTTCCCCCTCTCCTCCCAAAAAAATTTAAGCCCAAAAAAAAAACACATTAATGCAAGAAAGTGTTTTACTGTCTGCACATTTCACATACAAAAATTTCTGTGAAAAAAAGCTCATTTGCAGTACAGTGGGGCACACTGGGTCAGTAAGAAACATCTAGAATTCCAAACATATTTTTTATACCCATGTTTTTAAAAGCCCTAAAGTTAATAAAATGTCTTTCCCCCTACAACTCCTTCCAAAAGTTATGAGATTGTATTTTTAGCTAATCCCCCCACCTTTTAACATTTAAATAGCAATAAAAACCTTTTTTTCTCCTCGTAGCACCAAAAAGAACAGGACCCCAAAAATTTTTTTCCTTCTGGTCATCTGGAACCATGCAATTTCTTTCTTTTTTTTTTCTTTCTTTTTTTTCCTTTTCCCTTTTTTAAAACTGTTGGAGTTTTCCCCCAGCTTTCAAAACTAATTCACATTACAGTAGAAGAAAATAAAAAAGCAAACAGATTAAAAAAAATTTTAAAAAAATTTAAACCCTACAAAAACCCAAAAATTCCAGCAAGGAGCTCCCCTCATTTATATTTAGAGTACTTTGGGAAAAAAGTGTATTAAATTGTTCTAGTTTCTATCAAACATTTTGAAAATATCTATATGATAAAAGTAGTTTTTACCCCCAAAATTAAGGAACGTGCTGAAAAAGTCTTTTAAAGGGAGCCAGTAGAAAATTTTTACAACTGAGTTCCCCAGTGAATTAACAAAAAGGGGCCCATTTCTTTAAAACTGACAAATCTTGAAACTATCTGCCAAAAGAAAGGTTTTTCCTGAAAAAAAATGCAAACTATTCTGAGAGAACACCTTAAAAAATTTTAAACAAAAATTTTTTTTCAAACTATGAATGGGTGGGAAAATTTTATGGGAGGGGTGGACTTTTGGGGCCCTAAAGAGTGAAAACAATTCACACCAGAATCAAATGAAACAATCACCTGTGGGTAGACAATCTCCAAACGCATTCCAAAAGAGCAAGACACAGGAGAAGCAAATGAGATAAGAATGGTTTCTCTTTTCTCTGAGGCTTCTCAGCTTCCCAGGAGAAAAATTCCTGGGTGAAGGGATTTTTTCAGAGAATGTGAATGTGACAGCTCTGGCCTTGCCAGCATCTGGAAATGAGGATCTGATGACTGGGAGGCTCCTCTGACCTAGGGGAGCACCTTTTCAGAGAATCTGAACAGAGAGCTTTTGTGGCACAATTTCACATGAAAACTTGAAATTCTGGAAAGATTTTCTGCTGAATACCCATTTCCTCTGTGGAACACAGTGATTTTTTGACGTTGTTGATTCAGAAGGCTGCTTGCTATCACACTGGAAATCCAGGTTTTGTATTTCTCCCCCTACTAAGGACATGTTATCTCTTTTCCTGATTCCTAGATTCCTGATCCCTCCTGTTTCTTCCAAATGCCTGCCATTTACAAGAGCTGAAGGGGAGCAGAATGGTATCTAAGCTTAATGTGTCATATTTTTATTTATATTGTGAAAAATTATTGTAGTTTTGGCAGCTGCAAACCATTGTCACAGGAGCACAAAGCAGACATTGATTTCCAGCACCTTATACTCTTCAAAGTGTGGTGGTGTAAACCTGGAATAAGTTCAGTCAAATGGAACATTGTTGGGACAAGAGCATTGGCACCTCAGTAAAAGCTTGCTGCAGGTTAGACCCTAAAACACAGCCAGAAAAATGTTCTCATTGCCTCTTGAGCTCTTAAGTAATCCAGAGGATACAGAGGTAGAAACACTATTTAATTTTTTTCCTGTGCACACTGACAAATGCTGAGAACATCAAATGTTCTTTTAAGGTTGGATCAATTTTTTTTGGCAGTTTAAAACGCTTTAATGTATAAAATTAGACTTGAGACACTCTTTCGCAGGAAAATTTCCTTTCTCAGAAAGCCTTTGTTTCTATATTCTCAATCTTAAAGAGGAGCAAGTGGACCAAAAGTTTTAAAAATCCAAATATAAAATGAATAATTTTTCAGGTCAAGCAAATTGTATGGGTTAATCTGCAGTGTTTTGCTCTTGTCTCAATTGAGAAAAACAAAAACATTTTCAGGTATCCTGTTGCTGAATTCAAATTCAATCAGGAGAGTGCTTTTCCCATTAACTGCCAGGCTGATTCATAAAATTCAAAGAGGCATCCAAAATTCTCTCATTCCTTCTCCCAGAAATGCTCAAGGGCCATCTAGGATGAGAACTACACAGAAAAAAAAAAAAAAAGAAAAAAAAAAAAACCACAAACAAAACCCAACCCAACAAATGGAACAAAAAGACGAGAGAAGTGGTGAGAAGATCTTCAGAGGGGAAATACAATCTGTACCTTGGCAGATTTGTGATTGTCGGGTAGTGTTGAAAGGGGTCACTTTGAAACCAGGCCGATGTGTGACTCAGATCCCCTTGGTGGGCATCACCATGGAAATTTAGTGGGTTTAGACATTCTGATTATTCACTTTGAAAGGAATTTATTTGCAGGCTGGGACAGGATGACTTCCAGTGTCAGTCCTGTTCTTAAAACCCAAAACAAAGCAATAACCAAGGCTTGCAAACAAGCTGTCTCTGGGGCTCTCTTCAACACATACTTGTAAAAAGCAGCATTCCAAGGGCATCTAATTCTGACTTGGGGGCCATGTTGTATTCCTGAGTAAGGTGGGATGCCAAGGCTTTCTCAGAAGCACTGGCAGGAGATACAAGGAAAGCAGCATTTGTTATCTGTGCAGCAGGATTTCCACCTCGTGGGAGGAGCAGTGCTGCCATTGTCCCTCGACTGGCAGCAGAGTGCACACAAAATGCAAGCCAGCAGGAATGCCACCTTCCTTTGCCACCTGCAGATGCTGCTGCTGCCCCTGTGTGTGTGTGTGTGTGTGTGTGTGTGTGTGTGTGTGTGTGTGTGTGTCCATCTGTTATGAATCAGAAGTTTGACTAGGCCAATATTCAAGCAGCAATCAGTTTAATAATTAATATGGAAAAGGATGAGCAATACAGCAGGGGAAGTTTTCCCTCCCACTGCACACCGATAGTTGAGGCTCACAGGTAATTATAGGGGTACTCATCAGCTTTCTCAGCAGTTTCTATTCTAATTTTTACTCATCAATAGTTTCTATTTCTTAATTTTTACGTCACAATTTTATACACTATTGTGATTTAGTTTTTCTCAGGATGTATCCCAGAAAAGAGTATCCCCGGGTGGTGGTGGTTTGGTTTCTGAAAGAAGGAAGAAGAATCCAATCTGGGGAGGTCCAGCTCCCCAGATGTGGATCTACCTTTTAATTGCAAGGACGATAAATCTCATAACAGCGATGTCCAGCTTCTCTTGGTTGAAACCATAAATCTTTGAGGTGATGTTCATTTCTCAAGCTGTTTTTCTCTGCTTTATTAAGGCATGAGATAAGCATATTTCTTTTATATATATTCTAAAGCTATAGTTTCAAGGATACAAGCAATATTCTAAAATTATACTTCAAAAGGTTATTATTGCAGAACTCTTTAAGGATTAACTGCAAACAAAAAACAACCTTTTTAACGCTTTAATTCTAATGTTCTTAAATTAACTAAGGTTAATTGCAAACAAAGGATAGGTTCAAAGGCTTTCATCCATGCTTTGTCTTCCTCAGTTATTATTAGCATTCGCAACTGTCCCATGGTTGGCCTCCACACATATCACAATCACAAATACACACATGGCCTATGTGTGCCTGACACGGGACACAGCTTTGCGTTTCACACACCCAGCCTCCTCTGCTCTCCAGGCAGAGGGTGGGAAGGCAAATCTTGGAGGGCTTCTCTCACCTGCCTGCCGGGCAGCTGCCAGCCACAGCCTGCACACAGCCACGCCGAACGCTGCTGTTTGTGCCCCTTTGCCATGGGCTGGCAGCTCCTGCAGGGTGGGAGGAGGGCGTGTGGCAGCACGCAGCTGTCCGATTTTCGGCTGTTTGGAGGGCCTGGAAAGGCCCGGGGTGGCCTTGGGGCAGCCCGCGTTTCAAAGGACGAGAAGAGGCTTCAGTTCTTTTCTCGGTCTCCGTGTTTATTAATTGTTTATCTAAAAGATTTTCTCTCGGCCCGACAGAGGTCTGCTCAGCAGCCAGCCATGAGCACACTCCCCTCCCCTCCGGGCAGTCACCTATCTTTATACTCAAAGTTACGTGTACAATATTTATCATTTTCCCCCAATACCTTTCACCCTTATTGACCAGTGCACTTTTAGTAATAACCAATCCCAAAGTGCCACCATCACCACAGAAGATGGAGGAGAAGAAGAAGAAGGACAGGACACGCCCCAATCCCTCCATCTTACTTCTCTAAACCCCCCTGTACAGAAATCCTAAACCGTGTGTTTCACTCTCTAATTAACTGATCCCTTCACCATTCACTCCGGTGAAATCCTCCTATCCTCATACAGGTGTCGTCTCCTGTGTAGGATCAAAGTCCAGCCACCAGACACTTGTGGCAACATTCCAGGACTCCCGAGCCCCCCAAGAGTGGTCACAGTGACTCGGCACCTCAGTCCTGAGGTGCTGAGATCCCACACGCAGATGGTCCTGGCTGCTGGGCACCCACCGAGGGCACGCACAGCCAGGGGCTGTGCCCACCCAGGGCAGGGAGCCTGCTCTGGAAATCACAAATCCCGAGGAAATCAACCAAATTATGTTAATTTAGCCACCATAACTCAATTTGTTACAGTAACGAGGGAACAGCGTGCTTTTGGATGTGTAAAATTTGGGCATAAGAGGAGCAGATTTAGGACTGGTCTTTACCTTCAGAGCAGACCCAGAGATGGTTTTGGCTGCAAGGTGGTCATGTGAGAGCAGTGGTGCTGCAGGTTCTTGCTCCCTTCTCCACTTCTGAGTCATCTTTGTGTCTCAGAGGTTGCTCACCTGTTTGTAGCACCTGAGCACACTCCTGCCTTTCTTAGGGACTAAGGGAGCACACAGGGAGGTGTTACTTGCAGTCAGGTCAAGCATATTTGCTTCATCAGACTGTAGAAGAGAGAAAATATTTTTTAAGAATAAAATAAATCAATGAAAATAGCAGGTAAGCGTTTTATAAACAGTGGCTCTGTTTTTTTTTAAAAAAGATGTATTTTAGAAAAAAAAAGATGTCGTGGACATCTTTTCATGAAAATCCTTTCCTTAGGATTTTTCCTCCTGAGAAGCTGAGAGGCATCAGGAACAAAATGTAAACAATGATTATCTGCTGCTCTGGAATGCAACAGGTGGATCTTTGATTGGCCCATGTTGGATGTTTCTAATTAAGGGCCAATAACAGCCCAGCTGGCTCAGACTCTCTGACCGAGACACAAGCCTTTGTTATCATTCTTTGCTATTCTATTCTTAGCCAGCCTTCTGATGAAATCCTTTCTTCTATTCTTTTAGTATAGTCTTAATGTAATATATGTCATAAAATAATAAATCAGCCTTCTGAAACATGAAGTAAAATCCTCATCTCTTCCCTCATCTGAAAACCCCTGTGAACACAGTCACAGCGGCTCTAATCTTTTGAGACAAGATGTATGAGTTTGGGAATTCTGGTTTCTCTCTGTGGTGTCCAGGTGAGTGGCAAGAGGAAAATGTAAAAAGCAACATATTTTGGCTTTAGGAATGAACCCCGGGAGTGAGTGTTACAGAATGTTGTACTCCTCTTTAGACTTCATAGGAAAGCCCTTACCTAAGTGTGCCTAAGATTTTTGCATGTACTGACAATTACATGTTCAGCAAAAAGAATAGTTCATGATGCTGTGATTAAATCCAGCACATCTTCCTGTCCATGCTGACACTTTAGGCCAGTACCAACTTGGAATAAGGAGAACTTTCTGTTGAGCTGCAATGGGTAAATGTAACCCATGTCTCTTTTTTCCTTTTTTTAAATAAACCTGTGGTAAATGGGCAATGCTTTCCCTCAGGGAAATGTTCTCATCAGTTTGATTCATGGAAAGTTACTCATCTTCCTACTTAAGGGAAAGAATATGTATTTAATTCCTGAGAATAGACTATTACATCACATGAGCAAAGGTGGTTTAACAGTAGGCAAAGCTGTGAGAACTTCCAAAGGCAGCAAAATTTGCTATGCAATGAGATGCTCTTCAGACAGGTTTTTGTAACATCTATAGGAAACACTTCCCAATTAGTGTATTAAAAACATTCTTGTCCCATGAGATGACCTAGTACTACTGGCCTTTTCCACCTCATATCTTGCTTGAAGTGCAAGTTACAGCAGATATTCTTGCATTACTTAACTAATTGTCATCATTTTCTTGAGTCATTCCATTATATTATTTGTGGTGTCCCATGAAAGTCTTGTAAAAGTGCGTTTGCACATCGTTATTACGGGGTACTGGTGCTAAACTGGGAAAGTGCCATGAGGCAAATGCTTAATAAATTGTTGACCTCTGAGAAATGCATGTTACAAACAGGTTATGTGTATTGGAAATATAACATGGATGAAGAAGTCCCACCTGAGCTCGTGTGCTCTGGTTATTGACAGAACAAATTGGTATGACAATAAGTTTTCTGACATACAGGACAAAAGCTAACACAATTATTTTGGTGAACAAAATTCACTGTGACTGAAGCCTTTTCATGTGGCTGAGCACTGTTCTCACCTGACACTGCCCGCCCTTGTCTGATCTTAAACATGGATCACAAAATCTTGTTGAGGGGTTGCCTGGAGTAGCAAGATCATCTCAACATAATATAGTTTTAACATAAAGTGTTTGTTGACTTCTAAGTGCATGATTATTTTTCTTTAAAAAAAAAAAAAGGCTTAAACTGGAATCTGCAAAAACTGGATTTTCCACTGCCCCTCTGCGGCTTAGGAAAACTTAAACTGTAAAGGCGGTAAAAAAAACCTACAAAGTTTAGGTTTTTCTTTTAGCTGCAAAGGCTAAAAGAATGACTGAGGTGTGGGATTAAGAGTAGGAAGTTTTTGCCTTCGATTTTGCCTTATGCAGAACACTTTCTTAGTCTGAAGAATGAGAATAAATCTCTTCTGTGCCAGCAGCTCCTTCTGTGTCTTTTGGGAAGTCATTTAGACACAAGCAGATCCCACAACTTGGTTTGTTCTTGGAGGAGGCTGGATGTTACAGGGAAGGGGGAGACCTGTGCTGACAGGGTGCTGTGCTTGGCCTAAGAAGCCCTGTTCTCACAGGCTTGGGTTTGTTAGGCTGAAAATAAAGTCATGGCAACACAGCCACACGTGGCACCCCTCCAACACGTGGCTCACAGGAGCTTGGGTCTGTCCCCACATGTCTGTGTTTTTTAGCAAGTTTTTTGCTTTTTCTGGTCTGGCTGCTCGTGGTGAACATCTGTGTTCCAGGTCCACAGCTGACACATTTTAGTGCCACAGATCCAAACCTGATTTTCTTAAAGTCCTTTTCCAGCTGCGGTGTCACCCTGGAGAGGAGAGCCATAAAATCTCCTGGCTCCTAAAGGTCTGCTTGGTGTGCCCAGGACTGCTTCACACTTGAAAACACTGAGCTAGAAATTTCCTTCTCCATCCAAGCTGCAGAGCTGGACCAGTGGGTGCATTCAGCACATTCCTACCCAAACAGTCCCTGCCCAAAGCAGTGTTTGTCACATCTTTTTCATCCAGAGCTTCATTGGTTCATGTACTGGTTAGACAAACAGACTGTACATCTGATTAAAAACACAGTGGTCACCAGAAAAGCAGGTTTCCTGTCCCTGTTTTACCTCATGGTTTTTCTTTTATAGCATTTATTGCCGTGGGGATGGATGTGGAAAGGGGTTGATAGGTAATGCAGGTTCAGCAGAAAGAGCATGGCATTGAACATGAGGATTTCTTATCACATCTCAAAGTAAAAAAAGAAAAAAGGGCATAATATGATACGAAAAAAATTTCAAAAATAATAAAAGCAACTAAAAAAATAATTTACCTAAAGGGGAAAAAAATATATGCTAACCTCAAAAAGCCCTTTAGATTCTACACAGGAGGGAAGATCTTCTTCTGCAAAGCAGAGTAATGGGGATTTAATTGTGGCTGATGTGGATTCAGGAAACATCCTTCTCTTCTTCTCTGTTTACTCCCACCCATCTTAGGAAATTTCCAGCACGGTTAATCACCTCATACCAATCTGCACTGCAGTGGGAGAGTGGCCCTTATCTTGGAAGGCAAGACACTAAGTAGAGAAATATGTTCTGCACTCTCATGTCAGAATTACCCCTGGGGTTTCTCCATCCCTGTCAGATGGCAATGACAGCTCCACCTTATCACACAAGGGTATGGGAAGGAAAGATGCTTCTTCTGTTATCTCTGTTATTACTGAATTCATAAAGAAGGAAGGAAAACTGACACCACAGGAAAGGCCATCCTGGTTGGAGATTTTTATGGCAGTTTGCATTTTCCTCAAGGAGAACCTACCAGGAAAGGTGGCCTAATATCGGCTACAGTCTGAATAAAGACAACTTGGGGTTTTTTTTTCTTCCCTGTTCTGGCTATTTAAATATTTAGCAGTTTAATGCAGCAGTAGAATCTGAAAAATATATAGAATCTGTATGAAGAATATAAGTTTGTTATGTCCCTTGCTGTATCATTATTCTGAATATCACTGTGGTTATTGCAACAAAAAGGTAGATTTTCTTTTCCATTTGTAACTTGGCAGAATAGTGGATAAATATTTATTACATAACATAGAAACCAAGTCTCCAAAGTTCTTTAAAACAAATTGTTGCTGATGGAGTGCACACTGCTCAACTGATTTTCATGTCCAAAAAAATTCATTAAAGGGATTTCATTCATTTTTGTATTAATTTTATGTTACAGCTAAAAAAATATTTTAAACAGAGCTTGCAGATTTCTCTTATTTTCTTCTGATCACATCACATCTAGGGTCTTTCTGCTCACAGTATTGTTCATCAAAGCACAAACACTCCTGGGATAGTCAGATTCAAACTGATTCAATTCTTGGTGGAGGAAAAAGAAAACCCAACCTGGAAAACACGGAGTAATCTAAAACTAAACAAATAATACCTTGACATGGCAAAACAGTAATTCTTTCTTGACAAGATTTCATTGGGCTCTCTTTCTCCAGCTAATATTAATGTTTTTAAATTACATTTGCTTGGTCAAAATATCAGACAGACAAATGCATTAGTTCCACATATGTGGGGATCCTGCTCTGAATCCTCGGGACAGCTGGACTGACTCTCAGCTGGACTAATTGGATCTCATGGGTGGTTTTACCAGGGTCTTCTTTCAAATAATCATCTAGACAACACCAAGTCTGACTTTGGTGGGTGCATCCCCTGAACCATCTGCTGGCCTCAAAGATTTCTGAAAGGAGCCATAGGAATGAAACAAAGGAAGACGCATGTAAAACATGCAGAAAATCTTTGTATCTTCTCATTTAGTATTATGTCATAGCTATGACAGTAGTTTTCCACCTCATTCCTTAAACTGCTAATTAATCATTCATCATTAAACCCACTCGGGAGCACTCTAAGAAAGGACCTGTGACTCTTCTGGCACAAAAATGACAAACAAAACATCCTGTAAAAAAGAAAAAACAAAACCCTGACTGGAGACAGGGGAAGCCCTACCCAAAAAGGAACAATATAATTAGGTCTCTTATTACGATGTTCTTGCGTAATTCCACCAGCGAGTAAAGCTTTAAACAGGAAGGAAGTGCAAGTAAATAGCAACTGGCAGCCACTAGATCTGGATATTTGATGTTTGCTCCCAAAGAGACCAGCAATGGCCCAGGTGCAATAAATGAGAACAGCTGGGCAGCACCCCACAGGCTGTTCTGCTCTACCTGTGAAAAGCATCTGGAATTCAGCAATTTTGCATTTTTACAGAGCTTGAGATTAAGGACAGTCTTAACGGAGTCACTTTCTGAGAGATTTTTATCTTCTATGTTATTATTTTCTGCACAGCAGATTTTTTCTTTTTTTCTCCTTTTTTTTTTTTAATATACAAAGTCTTGTATGAACCTGCATTTGACTGAGGGGGATTACTCAAAAAAGGGGCAAATTTATGCCAATGCGTTTCCCAGTTGGAGCAACTGTGTATCCTCAAAAGATGTCTCAATGCAAAGTAGAAGAATAATGACATAGGCTGCCTAATTCTTGGTTTCTCTGAATTAGTGCTGTTGATTTGGGATTCTAGGCTGAGTTTTCCATGTCCAAAAATTGAGCTTTGTGTGCTTGAGCCTGTGAATGAAACAGAAGTCATGCCTGTTATTTTCAGAAATATTTCTAGATCTGCAGTGTCTGAAGAAGGAAACTGAAACAAACAAAAATGTGCAATAACAAGATATTACTCCCTTTGAAAGTGTTCTTCAGCCTCTTTGTGGAGCAGGTCTGTGCACTCTATTAGTGCTTTTGGCCCTAATTATTTACGCCAGCTGTTTGTCCAGATTAATGCACTTATCAAATCCCAAAGGAGACAAAAATCAGCCATCGGCTGCAAATCCTTAATTTTCCTTGTGTTTTCATTGTGTGTGACAATTTCCAGGTCCTTCTAGAAACAAGGATTTTGATGTATATTTCCAGGATTCCCTCCTGTGATAAGATTCCAGGTAAGTTATACATAAAAAAAACCCTCAAGGAAACTCAATGTTTCAGTGTTTTTTCATGCTGTAGCTATAATCCTAGAATAATTAAATGTCCCTTGAAGCTGGAAGCCTGCAAAAACGTTGCTATGCACCAGACATAATTTCAATTACAGCTTTGTCTTCCTAGTCTCCATAGTTTGTCTTCTAAGCTGTAGTTTATTATGCTGTCTGCAATTTTTTTTTTTTTCTCACAACTAGATCCAGCTTAATGTGCTGTAATTAGAGTGTTTGCCATTTAAGGGCTGGAATGAAGAGCAGCTGTGGACTTCAGGTTTGTCTAGCTTGAAGAAAAGGAGGCTAAGGGACAACTTTATGCCCTTGTCTGTCTAGGCCTGTAAGAAGCAAGCCCAGGGTTAAATATGGGACATAAAAAGGCCAGAAATTCTCTTCAGACTCCCATAAGTGCAAGGAGCTGAAGTTTGCTGTTAATTGACCTGACAGATGCAGGCTCACCCTGATTATATTTGCCCATCATCACCTTTGAACTGAAATTCACAGCACAGAAACATCTGAGCAGGTTGTGCATCATCCAGTCCAGCCCAAGAAGCAGTATTGCTGTTTTTTTTCTGGTTTATCCCTGATTATTAAACCCTTACAAAGTGTTTGTACCACTGTAAGATGGTGAGCATGGCTAAAAATCACTTCACATGGACATTGAGGAGCAGGAGTGAAAGAGCTTCGGTTAACTCAGATAAATAAGTCATGCCGCTTCCTCAGAAGGAATAATTGTCCCAACAGTGCAGCCATTCACAAAATAAACATCAGGGACAGAAACACTGCAGAAAGATATGAAAGATCCCATAAGCTAAATCCCCCAATTAAAAAGAAACAAGGCTCTTATGGTCAGAACATTCATTCCTTGAAAACAATCCCTGCAGATCCTATTCTAGTTAAATAAGTAATTAAATCTATAAAGGTCTGCTGTATTTGCATGTAGAGAGAAGGTTTCCAAATTTTCTCTGTCACAGAGTGCTGATAGTTAAATTAGGATGTTTCTGATTTGATCTTTTTCATTTTCACTTCCAAAATAAAGATATTTTAGAATTACCTGCAGGTGTTGAAGACACCATTACTTTTTTCTTTTTTTTTTTCTTTTTTCTTTTCTTTTTTTTAAGTATTAACTTCAGATTTTAAGGCAATAGACTAGACTTAAGGTTCAAAACATGGATTTTTTTTCCAAAATATTCAGAATTCCTGCCTGTCAGTATGAAAGCCAATGGGAACTGATGTTTATCATCTCACCTGACAGACTAAGTTATGTGTCTTTGACCTGTGGAAGAAAATGGAATATATGGTGCCTCTGCTTTTTAAACTTGAGAATTACATTGTCTAAGCTTAGATCTCCAGCTTAAAATAAAAAACGGACACAATATGGAGTTCAAAGTGTTATTAAATACAAATTTGGAGGAAAAGTAAAGCTCACTGGCAAGCGGGTTTTTATTTTATTTATTACTCTCATTTTATTTGAGAAAATGACCCTCACATTATCCCAAATCTGCTTCTGTCTCAAACTGGTGAACTTCAGCAGCACTGGAGTTTGTCTGCCACTCCCAGAATCCAAGCTGGTCATTTCCTCCATAGAAAATTGTGGTAAAGGGTTTGCTTTGCCCTTTTGGAAATCACAAATCTCTTCAGCGCAGTGGTAGGAAGCCTTGGGGCTCCCGAGTGACACCACAGACCTTGCTTATCCTGGTTTGACCTCATTTTCTGCCAAACTCCTTCTGCTGTTTGCTCTCCAGAGACAGCTGCGAGCACAGGTTCCTCCTGACTATTCCCTGAGCCACATTTTGGGTGCCAAACGTGCTCATTTCTCAGCGTGCAGGGTTGCCATGATGAGCCACAATACAAAAATTTAACAAACTGAAGGCCCAAGCCCTGGGGGCCTGAAAGAAAAAAAAAACCAAATAAATAAAACTTTAATTCTGACACATCCCTTCTGAAAGACCAGGAGGAGAATCAAGGAAATGAAGACCAGCTCAATTTTGGTTCAAAAAGGAGGAGTTAATGTTTTGTTCCCATTTGACTGGAATAAGGATACCCTGGGCCTGAGTCGCCCAGTTTAGGCCATGGAGTTCCTTTTGTTTGGAAATAGCTGTATTGACAGGAAATATCTTTTGAGAAGTGTTCAGCAGCCATCGTACTATGTAAAAAATACAGCTATAAATCCTCTATGCCCCATTTTTATTTCCTTCCAACAGTTTTGGGTGCCCATGCATGGCTGCAGCTTCTCTTTGGTGTTCACAAGGCCCTAAAAGCCAACCCTTCATTTCTTTGAGTAGATTAAATGAAATGAAATGCATTTCATGGCAATGAAATTTTACATTTGTATGCAAAATGCAGCTTTTTAAGAAAAAAGACAGCCACCACTTTATTTTGCAGATGCATGCATTACAATGTAGATTATTTTAGTAATGTTGGGATCTGGTTAGTTAGTAATCTTCATACAATCTGGCTCTATCACTACCTGCCATGAATGGTCACTCACCATTTCAACAATGCGCTCACAAGAAGGCCATTTTCTGCCAGCATTGTGAAAAATCAAAAGGAAAAGATCAGCAAAATGCAACAGCCTATTTTCCTCTTACTCTCCATTGTTGTGAGGTCTAAACCAACAGATTTCCTCTTTTCACATTATCTTTTAAAGGACAGATGTTGGGGGCCAGATGAGGTATTTTGGTTTTTTTTTTAAATAGTGTACCATCAGGTGTTTAAGGAGTTCCAAGTTCAGGTGAAAGAAAGCACATTATTGCACAACAAACCTGACAAATTCCTTTTATTTGCTTTAAAAAGAGGAGTTTGAAATCCCAGATAAATTTTTTAAAACCAATAACAAAAACAAACAAGAATATTCAAAATTACAAAAAATTTAAAAAACACAAAAAACCCACACCAAAAAAAAACCCCAAAAACCAAAAAAACAAAAAAAAAAAAGAAACAAAAAAAAAACCTCGACCAAATACATCCAAAGCTGAATATTGTTCATGTCAGTGAATTATGGGGAAAGTTGTGTGCAAATATGCAATATAGACATGTGCTGTGTAGGTGGCCTAAGGGCTAAATCTGCACCCCACAGGCAATCAATACCAGCAGCACCATAAACTTTTCCCTGCACTTCAGGTGCATTTGGATCATGTCATGTGTGGTGTGGCCTTGGTTCAAAATAGTAGCAATAATGTCCTTAATTAACATTTAGCTCTGGAGGGGAAGCAAAAAAGCTGTCCCCTGTTACCAAAATTGAAAGAATAACACTCATGCCTCTACAAAGGCATTTGTGTTTTTAGTGACTTTTTATATAGCAAAAGATGAGTTAACAGGGTAAGAATTCAAGTTATACCTCAAAAATAAACACCTGGCAAATGACTGTCACATTTAGAGCACACCACAGTATTTAAATTACATTTGGCTCATCATCCTGTCCTTTGCAGCTGTTATGGCACAGAGGAGGATAATTAAAAGCAGCAGATTACCATGGTATTTAATGGACTGCTGCTGAACTATTTGTGTGTTTGTGATCCAAATGAAAACTGTTGGGCAAGTTATGGCTTTGGAGCAGGATGCTGTTTATGAGTGACAGTGAGTTTATTGAGGATGTTTATTTACCTGGTGATCTGGGGCAAGAAACAAAGAAATCTTTGTTTTCAAGACACTGAGATGCTGTAGGGATCATGGTGTAGTTATGTTAGGAATGTACTTTAAGAAGAATAAATTGTGTCTTGGCTAAAGGGAAACCCAGAATACATACATTGCCATGCCACAGTATCAGCTATATCAGCTGAGGCTCTGAGTCACCACATACAAAAGTAAAAGAAAACCGCTTTCCAACCAAAAAAAAAAAAAAAAAAAAAAAAAAAAGGTGCCATAGGAAGGGAAGAATGAAGGCAATGAGTTGTGGAAATTTGACTGCTCTTTTCTGGTGCACTGAGCTCATCCCACAGCTCAGGTACAGACAGGTTCATTTCAGGACTGCAGGAGGTGACACACAGCAGAGATTCCCCTTCAGGCTCCTGAGATGTGCTTGCCACTTTGTATGTCAGAACACAAAAGGTGAAAAATCTCTTTTTTCTTTTTTGTTTTGTTTTGTTTTCTAATGTTGACAACCACCCCTCCTTCTTTCCTAGCAACTGTTTATGACCACATTCCTGGAGAGAAAAGCAACCTTTTCAAATTTGATAAAGACCCATTGTGAGTTCCCTATCAATGCCAGGAGCTACATGGAAATTCAAAGACTTTTATCACTTTCTAGTGTGGTCCAAATAGATAGTGGTAAGTAATGTCTGGTTAATGTGTATAAACTGAAAATATTAGAACTCTTTGGAGTTTCCATTCTGCCTTCCCTTATTTTGATCATCATCTAAAAAACATCTTGTCTCAAGCTCATTAATACCTCGCGTTTCTTCTGTCCTAAAATCTGGGGTTAATTGGAAACAATTTCAACCCACCAACCACTTCAACCCACCAAGTGTTCAGGTATAGTGTATTAGGTTGTCTTTTTCCTGAAATACCTTGAAACAAGTATGATTTTGAAGTGTGGCTTGAAGTCTTTGTGTTTCCTTAACTTCTGAAGACAGCAGTTGTATTAAGTTCTTGCAGGTTTTTTTTCCTTTTCCATAAAAATTTAAGTAAGAAAGAAACTTATTTTTGTTACTTAAGATAAAGCATAATTTACTTAAAACAAAAAACAATGGCTCTCACTTATGCACCTGTCTCCAGAAGCTGAAATTTAAAGAACAGTGGGTAAAAGAAGTTTCAGCCCTGTGATCTGAAATCTCCAGAGCAGTAGAAAACCACAGCAATATGAAAAGTGCCAACATCTGAAAAATTCTTGCAATAATGGCTAATGAAGCAATTTCTTTGGAGTTAGTTAAGAAGCACTAAATGAGTATGAGCTCTCTACATTGTGAGTGGCAAAGATTTCTTCCTCTGCATGGCAGGGGAGGAAATTAAACAGAGGAGATGGGCAAGGGGGATTTATTCCTCATCTTTCCTTTGCCTGGCAAAACTCAGGTAAACACCTGCAGAGAAAGAAATGACCACAGAGATAATTCCCCTTTTCAAAGCAGCATAATTACATGCTGTTCCTCTCTCCAGGTACATCACAGTCAACAAAATCATCTACAGTATCATCCAGGCTTCACAGGTGTGGAGAGAAAAAATAAGCAGTCAGGGAACCATTATAATATTTTTATTTTATTTTGCATGGTCTCACACTGGATATGTTCTGTTTTAGTGGGGTGGGGGAGAGACACAGAGGTGGCTGGATCAGGAGTTGGGAATTAATTATTTTTAAATTAACCATAAAAAACTTTTGTTTGGGATTATACTAGACTGGTTTTGTGTTTCTTCTCCACTCCATTGCTAACTAATTGTACAGTAACTTTGGAAAGAAAAAGTTCTAAATTTTATCATAACATAACCCTAAAAAATATTTTCACTTATGAATTTTCTTCTAAAGAAGTTTTACAGGTCATTTGGCATAGAGATCCATTCAGAAACAATATCTGCTTCCCCACCCACAGCAATACCAAAAAGCCATATCACATGAAATATCAGTTCTCTTCACTCACAGTGTCTGCCAGCTAAATTCACTCAAACTGTGAGAAAACTTGGGTCAAATTCCAAGATCCCACATTTAAAACCTTGGTGATGCAAACCATTGATCAGAAGAAAAATCCTCTAACCATATGAATGTATTCTTTTGTCAGCAGATTTATTTTCACACACTTTTATTAGATGTTATTCAAGGGAACTCCTAATGTCAATAATAAATACTGAGGAAAAAAAAAAGTACATTTAGCCTATAGAATTTAGTAATTATTGGAACAAAAGAAAACAACTGAACTTGAATTTAGCATCTGCAAAATTCAAATCTATAAGCTTTATGATAGTTTCTTAATATTAAATAGGCCATAACATAAAGAACTCAAAAACTCAAATGGTATCAAATAGACCAAACAGAGCAATAACCCAGCAAAAATATTTCTGTTCTGTGAGGTTCTGTGCTTGAATAGAGGGAAATTATTAAAGGGAAATTGGTGCAAATCCACCAATTCACAGTTGTGAGAACAAAGGGGAAAAGAGAGGTTATGGATAGCAGATAATTATTTAAATACAAAACCTCTTCTCAATAAAAGAAGCAATCTAACATTTCTTTTCCATGGCAATTGATCTTTTACAATTAAACCTACCATCAAGTATACATGGGGGAAAATCCCTAATTATACCACAATAAGGCATCAATTTTGATTTATTCAATGGTGTTCAATATGATTTATTTGATGATGTTTGTTGGCTGGTCATTACATTTCAAGGTTGCTTGTTCATTTTTCACTCAGGCCATGGGGGAACGATAGTTTCTAACTTCAGATTATACCAAGTGCCCAGAAGTTTTGATCCCTCATGTCTTCATCTTGAGACCAGATTTCAGCAGCCAAGACAAGGATAAATAACCAAGGTGGCTCATAGGAGTGGTGATCACTGGTGTGTTGACTTCTCATTTTATTCCTGTCATTAACACACCTTATAATCAGAGACCTGACATTTTCCTATTGAATTTCTCTATTTTTTTCCCCTTGGTCATGTCTTTGTAGCCTGATCAGTGTGTTCAGCTTTGAAGTGAAGCAGTGAATCATATGTGTGAGTGTTTATTGCCAGAACAGGCCAAGGATTTAAACTCCAAGAATTGTACTTCAAAAATGCATGTATGCAATTAATTAACATCCACACTCTGCAGTGGAAGTCTGTTTCTAGGAATCGAGGCATGAAATTTAAAAAGTCCTAAATTTTAACTTAATGTAACCCTAAAACATATTTTCACTTATGAATTTTCACCTAAAGAAGTTTTTCGGGTCGTTTGGCATAAAGATCCATTCAGAAACAGTATCTGCTTCCCCACCCACTGCAACACCAAAAACTCCATATCACATGAAATATCAGTTGTCTTCACTCACAGTGTTTGCCAACTGAATTCACTCAAACTGTGAGAAAACTTGGACCAGATTCCAAGATCCCACATTTAAAACTGTGGTGGGGTTCTCTTAGGGGCTTCTTTTTCAGTTTTGGGACTTTGTTTGTTTTTGTAGATGTCTTTCTTCAGATCTCCCCACTGGGCATGGGAGCTCAGAGTGGGAAGTTGTGTGAACATCTTTTACAGAGCTGATAATGAAAAGCATTAAAAACATTTACTCTAAGCAATAAACCAACTCATTCTGCTTTTCTGCAGAGCCCAGGCTGAAGACAAAAAAATGCCAAACTGCTTTGTAAGCACAGCATAATGATCTAGGAAATGATAGCCAGGAAAAGTCTCTAGTTAGTGCCCAGAAAATCCCTAATAGGCAGCAAATTAACCAAGGTGAGTACTTGGAAATCCGAGGAAGTCTAAACTTTTCTCTGGCTGTGATCAACAAAAGCTTGAAAAGTGTCTTCACAAAAAGTCCTCAACAGCAATATTACCAAACTCTATCATGTTTTTCTTTCCTTAGAGTCTTTCTGCTTTTCCCCAGATTCCTGTTATCAAATACATGCATTCTGTTTGGGAAAGGGTAGAAATGTAAAGCCATGCAGTACTATATGCCTGCTGGGAATCTACCATAATCTGATTTAGATGAAGGTTCTGGAGGAAGCCAAAATTTTAAGTCTCTCTGCAAGTTTTCAAAGGATGATACTGAAGATCCTTAGAGCCAGTCCCTCATCACAAAGCTGAATACTCTCCTGCCTGATATTGTAAGCAAATTAAAAAATAAAGAAAAAGTTGTGTGAAAACAGCTTGATTTGTTTTGCACTGATAAACCTTTATTTGCAAATATTCCAGTGCTGCCAAGGGATTTGGTAGCATTATTCCCCTGTTATTGATCAGGGAAATTAAAGCACAATGGCTCTTTCAGCTTTCACCTAGCAGAAATATTTCTGCCTAGCCTTTAGCACTTATTCTTCCTTTAAGAAGCGGTGATATTTACACTTGGTATTTTTCAAATTTTAACTCAATCTCCGAACTCCCTTTGAAGTCAACAGGCTGAGTTACCAATTAAAATTAATTGCTCTACCTTGGCCTGCATTATTTTATGGGGATTATGGCAAAGCAGGCCACTGAAACCCTTTGAGAGTGGAGGCCAAATGAAGATTCTCTGCTGCTCACACACCAGAGCTCAGCGTGCCCTGCTGGGAAAAGCATTCCCAAGGCCCACATGAATTGCAGACAGCCTCCCCCTCCACAGATGTGTGGAGTTAATGGCTTTTGGGAGAAAACTGGCCTGTGATGAGCAGGGATGAGGATCCTGGGCTCCTGTGGGAAGCAGAGGCAGCGCCAATGAAATCATTGACAATTAGCCCCAGCACTGCTCGTCATCACCATGAAACAGCCAAGTTAAACTCTGCCAGCTCTTCAGTTGGGTTTTGCCAGCTTTTTGTTCCACAGATTTTGTTTGGCTCTACCTTCAGAGATTGCTATTCTGATCAAATATCTTCTCTTTCTTCCAAAGAAGATGCCTACTTTTCTTTTTTTCCTTTCCATTCCCATGTGTTGTGGAGCAGTGCATACAATCTGGAGAAAAAAAAACTTAAAGCTCATTCATTTTATTGCCATTGTGTATTTGCAGAAAAGGTATTTCACCTTTTTTTTCCCTCTAAAGCACTCACATTTAGTAGTCTACAGCTTAGCAAAAAATAGTCACGTATTATCTGTATTTTGACTACAGTGGAATTACAGGGACAATCATAACATTCTCCGGATCTGACTGAAATCACAAGTCTGCAAACCAACCCTATAAAAGTCATTAGCAAAACGTCTTGTGCAATCCGGCAAGGATTTCAAGGAATATGCAAAGAGACTGAAACCTGTATCTGAGCTTTTCGAGTACATCTGTGATGACTTTAAGATCACAATCTCGTAGGGCTGTGCATGGCAGTGCATGTTTTCCGAGTGCCTCACCACACTTCCTCAGGAGCACTTCCTCACCAAGTGACAGGAGAGAAAGGGGAAGGCTCCATGATTTTCCCCAGCTCCATGAGGTCCGTGGAGATGTCCCTTTTTCTCACACAGGACATGGTCTCTACCAGGTATTCAGCGCAGGCCCCATTCACCTCACACCCTGGAGGTTCATTTTGCCCATCAGGTATCAGGTCTGTACGCAAATATTAATTACCATTCAAGTCCAAGCACGTTAAAAGATAGATTTGCACCCAAGAAGTTCCTCCTCAAGTCAGGGAATATTAGATATGTTCCTTTCTTTGGCTGTGGTACTCACTTCCTGGTGTTTACTGGAAGTTTATGTGATTTACATGGTTATGTGAAAACAGATCATCATGAGAGGTCATCTGCTGCTGGAAGTGCCTTTTAAAATACATTTTGACAGCCAGATTGTACCCAAGAACAGAGTTAGTTTTGCACCACAAAGGAGAGTCATCTAGACTGAAAAAAATGTGAGGAAATTTACACTTACCAATGTTAATGTGTTCCGAAATGGATAAAATCAGTTTCATTTAACTAAGGCTCCCATGATTCCTATTAAGAAGGGAGGAAGAAAAAATCATAATAAAGGTTAACAGCCACAAAACCTGTTTTTATTCTTCTCTAAACCCACAGCACTTATCACCTCCATCAAGTGAGAGACTCAAGCAACTCCTGTTTTCCCCTGTGGGTAGAAAAAACCTCTGCAAGCTCTCCCCACCACAGGTCTGACCCACACGCGGGGAGAAGGATTTCCCAAGCACTTGGGGTAGGAGTTTTGAGATACAAGGCTTTCCCAAGAGGCTGGGATCATAAGTCTGTTGATCAATAGGGCACACCTGATAGTGCTTTGGAAAACTTCCTCCTGAGATAATTCCTGTGACGTCTGTTCTGATCCTGCCACGGCTGCAGCTGGGATTGCAGTGCAATCCACAGCCGGGACATTAAAGCAGGCTTTGTTTTGTGTGTCAGGGCAGATAGCCTTATCTCTGCACAAAACTAACTCTGATAAAACTGAGGTGGGTGATGGATACAGATGTCTTCACTTCTAAACCATTTAAAAGCCTTTTTTTTTTTTTTTTTTTTTCCCAGAGGCAGATCTCAGCAATCTTCTTTTCTTACCAAGGATATGCACTCCCTCTGTGTGTGCAATCCCTTTTCCAGGGGTTAATCAGGAACCTCAGGGCTGCAGTTCAGTCCTAAGTGGGTCACTGACAAAGTGAGTGCCTCGAGAATGCACTTGCCCTTTACTGGGAAAGCCTCAGCTGCCTTGATGTGCAGGGGGGTGTTTTCTCCACCTGGGGAAAGAAAAGGGAAAAAAAGACAAAGAAAAAGGGAAAGACAGAATGAGAAAGAGGAAAAGAGAAAAGGAAAGAAGGGGAAAAGGTGAAAATAGGAAAGGAAAGATGAAGAAGAGGGAAAGGAGGGGAAAAAATGAGGACAGGAGAGGAGAGGAGAGGAGGAGGAGGAGGAGGAAAAGGGAGAAAGGAAAAGGAGAAAGGAAAAGGAGAAAGGACCCCAGGGAAATTGTCAACATATTGTTAAAATGCTTTCTTAAAGGGAAAGCAAGCCCAACACCAAGCTGGAGTTATATCTGGTACTCAATAGCTGAAATACCAGTACAATTTTACAGTGGTCATTTTTTCCCCTCATCCTGAGACATCTGCATGGTCAGATGGATTTTTCTTCCCTCCCAGAACAGGATTTACTCGCAGAGGAGGATAGTCTGTCTCTGGGGCAATGTCCTGCAGGGCAATAAAGATCAAGGCAGTGTTGGCCCCATGGTCTGATCCCCCCTGTGCCATCCCCAGACTGCTCCTCCTCCTCCTCAGCCACTCTGATAGAGTGCTTTCACAGGGTTTTTGGTGCTATAGGAACTCCCCTCTCAGACCACATGAGACATTTTAAAACATACAATATTGTCAGACAGGTGGAAGTCACTCTAAAGCAGACTTCCATGCCTCCATCCACTGATAAAGCTGAATTTTAAAGCATGCTTCCACTAATAGGAGACCTGCAAGGAGAGGATTTCTCCCTCCTGGCTGCACTTTTTTGGGCACAAGGTGGAAGCTGTTCCCTGAGATGTGATGGGAACAGGCTCACTGATAGGCTGAACGGGCTTGGATGTGTGAGCCAGACTTCTGTGTTCCATTACTACTGCAAGCCATTACCACTTTTCAGCTTTGAGGAATGCCCCTTCCTTTTATTTTTAATAGAAGTGCCTCCCAAACACAATAAAACAACATATGCAAACTCTCCAGTGCTGCCTGTTGCCCCTTCCTACTTATTTCTTCTTTTTGCTGGATGCCTACAGAATGCTTTGCTTCTGCTTGTCAGCTTTTGGGAATTTGTTTTCTCTGTTTTCTTTTTCTTTTGAGGAGATGTTTTGTATTTTAGATGCAGGACACCATATTTTTATGTGAAAAGAAGATATTTCTTATAGATTACATAGATGAGGTTTCCCAAACTCTTTCCTCCCCTTCTGCACTTGAAGCTCAGATGTCAAGACCAGAAAAACAGTGTGATAAAGAAAGTGAGCCAAGGAAGCACAAGTGTAGAGCAGCACCTGTAATTCTGAGCAAGAATTCTTCTGGCTAATTGTGCCAAGGTGGGCTGTCACCCTTATCGGATGCAGAAATACCTACACCAGGTATTTCTGTAAAATCAGATCATTAGGAAGGAAAAATAGATTATAAAATATATTTGGTAGACAAGGTGAAGGACCCACAGGCATTTATCAGGTGCTGGCAATACCTGATGGCAGATGGTTTAACTGAGGCTTTACTATCCAGTAGAATTTTGATAATGCCTCCAGGTTTGATGTTAGGAAGCCGCAATGAGGTGTCAAAAAAGGCAATGGAAGGCTCCCTATTGTCCACATCAAGAAATCAGGAGGAGTATGTAATATTCTAAATATTCCACTTTGACAGAAGAACAATTTCTCTAGATCCACCACACTGGTTCTTTTCCTTCTCTCTTCACTGAAAGCACTATTTAATTTGCTATTTGATTCATAATGTGAAATCCAAAGCTGTGTTCCATGTCAGGCTCATACAGGCAACGTGTGCATTTGTGATTGCGATATGTGTGGAGACCAACAATGGGACAGTTGCAAATTCTAATAATACCTGAGGAAAATAAAGCATGGAAAAAAGGCCTTTGAACCCATCCTTCGTCTGTGATTAACCCTGGTTGATTTAGGAGCACTGGAATTAAAGCAATAAAGATGTTGCTTTTTGCCTGCATTTAATCCATAAAGAGTTCTGCAATAATAACTTTTTGAAGTATAATTTTACATATTGCTTGTATCCTTGAAACTATAGCTTTGGAATATATATAAAGGAAACATGCTTACCTCACACCTTATTGAAGCAGAGAAAAGCAGCTTGAGAAAGGAAGATGAACATCAACTCAAGGATTTATAGTTTCGACCAAAGGGAAGCTGGACATCACTGTTATGAGATTTATAGTCTCTGCAATTAAAAGCTGAGCCCACATCAGGAGAGCTGGACCTCCCTAGATTGGATTCTTCTTTCGGAAACCAAACCACCACCACCTGGGGGTACTCCTTTGAGATACATCCTGAGAAAAACTAAATCACAGTATTGTATAGAATTGTGACATAAATATTGAGAAACTGATAAATGAGTAAAAAACTGGCAATAGAAACTGCTGAAAAAGCTGATGAGTGCCCCTGTAAATATCTGTAAGCCTCAACTCTCGGTGTGCAGTGGGAGGGAAAACTTCCCCCACTGTACCCAGCGCTGTATTGCTCATACTTTACCATATTAATTAATAAATTAATTGCTGGTTGAATATTGGCCTAGTCAAACTTCTCATTCATAACAATAACTGCAGGGATTTCTCAGGTTTCTTCAGCCTCTTTCAGTGAGGAGGCTGCTGCCTCTACCCCCTGAGGCTGAGCACAAGGAAGGAGGGATAGGAATCCACATGGGAAGGGGGGAGACCTGCCTGTCCTGCCATGGATTTGTGAGGTGGATTTTTCCTTGTAATTTGGTCACAGCAGCCTCTGGCGGTTTTTAGGGAATAGCAGCTTGCTGTGGAAGCACTTGTGTTAGAACGATCAGCATCAACTCCCAGCTGGAAAGTATACTTCAATGCAAAACTGCTTTCCAAGCTTAGAAAATTACCTCTTTTCTCTCCTCATGCCTAATCTTACCATAAAATAAAAATATCTTCCCCAAACAATAGTTTTTATTTCCTTTTTGTGCTGGGGACATGCTTCAGGTAATGTCTTGTTCAGGACACAGTAAAAACAAGGGGCTGCAATGGAAATTGAGGGCACATCTGGCCCCTGCTTTGAAGGTTTTGCCAACCAAATAGTGAAGGCATGTGCAAAAAAAAAAAAGTGTCATTATCCCGATTTTATAGATAAGAAACCAAGATGCAGAAAAGTTGGTTTTTTCCCTATATTAGCAAGAACGGGGGTGAGTGGGGATGTAATTCATGACCTATGGGGAAAAAAGGATATATATATATGTATGTATGTATATGTACATATATGTATATATTTATATCTATATATATGCGTATATATATTATATATATGTACATATGTATATGTATGTATGTATGTGTATATATGTATATATTTTTTTTTTCTTTCCCAATATTAGCAAGGAACCAGGGTGAGTAGGGATGTAATTCATTACCTGTGGGGGGGAAAATTTAATATATATATGGATGTACATATATATGTGTCTATATGTATATATATATAACAGATGTATATATATATATTTTATATATCTAATGTATGTGTGTGTATATATACATATATACATATATACATACACATACACACACACACACACATATATATATATATATGCACCAGACTCAGTCTTCTGTTTCAGCTTTTTATTTTTTAATCCAATCTTGCACTTCAGAAAGGAAGTAAAAAAATCCCGATTATGAGCACAAAAGTGTGGGCAAAACCCCACCAACTATTTCCCTGCTGCGTTCTGCATTTTTAAAAACATTATATGCACATGTTTTGAAAACATTTTTAAAAACATTCTAAGCAGATGTTTCAGGCTTTATAATTCCGAGTGGGAGGAAGGGGGAAAGGACGGGACGGTGCTGCAACAGTTGTGTGCTGTGAGAAAAATCCACAGTGCATGAGCTCTCCCTAGTGGGATCACAAATCTCTGCAGCAAAAAAAAAAAATTCTGCTTGCACTGGGTTTGCTCCATTATTTCTCTCCACTGTGTATTCACAGGGGTCATTTCCTGACAATTAATTATTTGCAAGGAGAACTAATGATTCAATGAAGAAAATTAATTTTGAGAGTCTTTCTGTGACCCTCTTGGACAAAATCATAGGGGTTTTTTGGGAGGGGTTGGGTTTAGTTTTGGGGTTTTTGTGGGGTTTGGTTTGGTTTGGTTTTTTTGTTTCATTTTTGGGGTTTTTTGTTCATTGGTTGGTTGGCTTTTTGGTGGTTTTGTTGTTACTGTTGTTAGTAGGTTTGGGTTTGGGTTTTTTTTTTCTTTTTAGTTGTTTTTTGTTTGGAGGGGTTTTTTTGATTGTTTGGGGTTTATTTTCTTTTTTTTTTTAATTTTTCATATTTTTTTCCTTTCTGTTCAGTAGGAAATTCAAATTCATGTGCTCTTGCAGTCTATCAGCGCTACTCATTTTAAATTTTTACAATTTTTTTTTCACATGAAACAAACACCTTGTGAAGCAGGAGCCCCCTTGCTCCAGTACACAACCTTACAGTAAAATAGCAATAATACAGAGAATAAAAGCTCTTTTATAATATCAATAATAGGGGAATAGAAGCTCTTTTCCAGCACTCTGCATCCAGGAGCTGAAAAAGACAATGATTGGAACTGACCATGATTTTAGATGAAGGATGATCCACATAAAGCAATGCAGAGACAAATGAACAAACCCCTTGCCACTCATTAAAAACCTTCCTGTTTTTTTGGAACTGTGATTTATTGGTGGCTTTGCAGAGAGCATGGTCATCCCTTTCTAAAACCACATTTGTGCATTTTGGGGGAATGCATTTCCTTCCAGAGGAGAAAAACCGAGAGCTGCCAATTTAAGGCACACATTAAAATTAAAAAATTAAAATTAAAATTTCATTTTAAATGCACATTTAAATTAAAAATAGGATACATGTATTAACACAGCAGAGGATTAATCAGACCTGATGATGAAAGGGAATTTCTCCATCTCCTGGAATCATTCAGGAAATTCAGGATGCTGTCCCAGAGGAAGCTGTTGGACTCTGTGTGAGAGGAGCTGCACAGGATTCCCTGGGCTTTATCCTGGATGAGTTAATGCTCTCTCTGGCTTTAAACCCCTGAATGTGTGAATTACAAAACCATATAAAAACTGGGAGAGATTTATTCTTAAAAGTTATTTATTGCACCGGTGTGCTGAAGCAGCACAACATTTGCTTTCCCAAAATGGAAAATAAAGCAGTTTTAGTAACCACATCCAAACATGGTTGATTTTCTCTGTAATTGGATTAAATTGCAATTTTTTGAGATCGAGCCTGGACTTTTTGTGGACAAATTTTCAAAACTATGAAGACACTGGTTTTCTACAAAGCACTGAAATCAGATGCTTAAGGTAACAAACCTATGGCCATCTGTTTCTTAAATAATCTCCTTTTTATGTGGTAGCATTGTATTTACCATAAACCTTCAATTTAAATAATTAATCTGCTACTGCATTAAGTTACTTGAAGAAAAGTTTGAATTTTACTGAATGAGTATCTGCATTTTTCTCCTTCTTTTCATCCCCACTGAAATCTCTTCAGTCATTTAAAAACAGCATATGCACACAAAGTAATTAATAAAAAAAATAAATTATCAGTTTCCAAATATATCTCCTTATAAAATCAAATTCTACAGCAACTCAGTGAAAATCAAGGTCCAGTCAAGCACTTAATCCTGTGGTCAGGGGAAATTGTCCAATTGACTTGAAAGAATTTTGAATGGAAGTGCTGGCTTTAAATTAAATTATTATCTTCTTTAACGTCACTGTGGCCTGGAAAAGAACCTCTAGGAATTTTCTTTGAGAGTGAACCAACATTTTCCAAGGCCTGAAAAAATGGATGTGACATGATGTTCAACTCAACACCTTACCACATATTTCACTCTCCTCCTATGTGGGGTGCTGATTTAGAAATAAATCCTCACTTCAGCTGTTTTCCACCCTAAATTTTCCTCTTTCTTTTACGAGTAAGAACAGTGGTAAAAGGATCCTTTTGTTATCATTCCTTCCTATTCTATTCTTAGCTAGCCTTCTGATGAAATCCTTTCTTCGATTCTTTTAGTATAGTTTTAATGTAATATCTATCATAAAATAATAAATCAGCCTTCTGAAAGATGGAGTCAGATCCTTGTCTCTTCCCTCATCCTGGGAGCCCTGTGAACACCATCACAGAAAACATGTTTTAAAGGCACAAAATTTTGCTCTATCTTCTGTATATGAATCAGACTGTGAACTGAAGTTTGTGATGGGACACAAGAAGTACTGACACCAAAAATTCAAAAGGACATTTGTGCATAGTTAGACAGGAGTTTCTCCTTTGGGGAAGAAACAGCACTTGTATTTTGAGTGGAAGTGGGTTTTTTCCTTCTTTAGCTCATATATGGCATATAAACCCTTTGGCAGAAGGTACAGGATTTATTATTAGGTATTTTATAAAATATTGTTAGGTATTTTATACAATATTATTACGTATTTTATAAAATATTATTACGTATTTTATAAAATTTTAAGTGTTTTAACTCCTCTGGGCACAGAAGAGGGAGGAAAAGATGGAGAAAGACTTTGGGCATGTTGACTTTGCTTTGTGTTTCTTTTCAATGCCTTCCTACCAGATAAAAAGTCACAACCGGTAAAAATATCTTACACCTTCAGATAATAAAATAATAAATATATAATAAATAATAATAAAATATCACCTACACCTTGACACATTCTAACCAGCTGCTGTGTCAAGGGCACAGAAATTTGGCAGAAAATAATTTCCCCTTGCTTTCCAGCTGGTCCTCAGAGGGGCTGGGTATGGCTGGGCTTAATTTCTGATTATAAACAACTTGGCACAGAGAGTCTGGTCATATCCACTGAGAGCTGTCACAGGCAGAAATTCACAAATACAGTGAATTTATAGTGGTTTGCCAATTCAATCCCATAGATCTGGCTGAGTTCAATCAGTGTTTGCATGACCAGGATCCACAGACAGTGCAGGTTATTGAGGTGACAGGAAAGCAGCTACAGGATAAATGCATTTACTGCAGGGTGTTGATATCTATCATGACAGAAAATAGAGTGACAGGAATCTATTTGTGACACATGGACAGACAGAAATATCTTCTAATAACATAAATGGATATTCCTGAGTGTGTTCCAAGGCAGCTGGAGGTGCCAAGCTCACCTGAAGGTGTCCTTTTGTTGCCTGGTATCAAAAGAAAAAAAATCATTTGCAGCAGTGAAATGTGAAGGTTTCTACATTTCTGCATCCCACCATTTCATTAAAATATTACATTTCTACCATTTTTGTAAGTATAATAAATTATCATATAACACACATTTTCCAATTAGAAGAGGAGTTGTTTAGGAAATTTTTCCCCAAAAAAACTGCCCCGTTGGAGTTGGTCCAAAGCTTCTTTGCCACAGTTCTTATTATGTCTCCTTGTAGGTGCTCTACTCAAAAATAAGGCTAAACAGTATTTCAGGAATGAGTTAGAAAGTTACCTTATTACTCTAAAATCTAATAGAAAGGGCAGAAAAAAATACCAGGAGCTACATAACCACATATTGAAGTTCTAAAAGTTACAAATATATCAAAAATACATTAAGAAGGCAAAAAATCTTTAGGCATCACCTACAAGAGAAGAGGAAAGACACAGCCCATTGAGTGATTCCAGGCAGGCAGAGGCTCCCACTATCACCTCTTAGCAAAAACCCCATTTAAAAAAAATCCATGTTTTGAAGGAAATGGAGTCCAATTTTTTTCCTCTTATAGTGCCATAAGTGAATTACGCCCACGCAGAGAGGTTGAAATGTGGGCTGTGCTCTCTGAAGGCTTGCACTGGGGGAAGAAACAAACAAAAAAAACCCCAAATCCCCCCCTCCAAAAAAAAACCCCAAAAAAACTCCCAAAAAAAAAAAAAAAAACTAAAAAAAAAAAAAACCAACAACAAAAAAACAGCAGAAAATAATCCAGAGTCTGGATTTATGGCATCACAGCAAAAGGAATTGCCTGCACATTTACCATATGTAAAAGCGATTTTTCAGCTGGAAGAGTCTGGCAGGGGATGGGATAATTTCTGATGCACAACATAATGGAAAAGAACGTCTCAGATGCTGGACCAGGACCATGCAGCCCAGGGACAGCTGGTGGGACACTATTCCAGCCTCTGTGTGTGTGCACACACCCCACATGTGCACACCTGCACGTATTAGGCTGATTTTGATTACATAAAACGGAAAATATGCTTGTCTTTCCTGTTACTTTTTGAATATGTGCTGTCTTTCTTAGGACTGGCAAGGCAAAATAAATGTTGAAGTGTAATCTTGAATAAGAAAAATGCCTGAGAAAGCAAAACTCATTATCGTGATTCATGGGGAAAAGGGTTACTAAAGAATGCTGTGCTAGGAGAAGGAAAAAATGGACATTAAAGGTAGAGATGAAACATATTTTTGGTACAAATCTTCTTTCCTTCTCTTCAGTTCCCCTTCCCATCCTTTTTTCAGCACCTCAGTTTTCATTTTCACCTCTGTGCATCCTGTGAATCAGCTGAAATGGAACAATGCATTTTGTTTTCTCTCCTCCTCCCCATTCATTAAGAAATGTCATCCTTCACCTTTTTTTTTGTATGGAGTACTGCTTGGATACTTTCCAATTAATTATAAGTAAGATTCTAGTAAAGGTCAAAATTCACTTGAGGGCTAAAAATTTATAATTAAAATAAAACTAAAAATTAGCAATTTTTTGGGAATATCCTTCCAGTGTCTGGCTCCTTTTCCCTATCAGGAAGAGGAAACAACATCCAGGCACCCCTTAGGGAACAGGGGACAGCAATTACGGGAAATCCCAGCCCTGGTGAAATCAGAATTTGGTTCTCTCTGTTTCTTTTGCACCAAGCATTTCTACCCTTCTCTTACCTATGCTTTAAAAAAAAAAGATTGTAATTTTTATTGTGTCTCACACTGAACAAGAGAGTGAGACATCTAATAAAAATTACAATTTCTAATAAAAATTAAAATATCTAATAAAATTTACAATATCTAGTAAAAATTACAATATCTAATTGCCCCAGAACACTGTTTTGGGGAAAATACCAGATTTCTAAATGGTGGTGGTGGCCTCCTCTCCTGTTGTTTGCATCCATTAACTCAGAAAGGATGGCACAGGACGCTCAGCACCTCTGCAAATGCCTTTTCTTGCACAGCCACCTCCAGGCTATTTCCCAATTAAACAATCCATTGCAATCCATTGGCATCCCCTGTCCTGATATTTTGGGTTGTTTCCCCCTTTTCAACGCCCTGGCAGGGTAATATATTGCAAGGACATGAATAGCTGGAAAAATTGTGCAGAAAAATCACTTCTTCACCTGGGTTTATGTGAATTTCACTCGTCACGTCCAAAGGCTGAGAACAAAACTATGAAACTCATTGCTTAGACTAGCTTTTTGTAGAAGCCTGCACTAAAAGCAAGGCATGGAGGGGGGGAAATTGCATTTTTTTTTTGCAGTTGTTACGGTCTGAGGCCTGTCCTGGGCTGCCTGGAACAGGAATCAGCCCCTGGAACATCATGTGCTCCTCATGGCATGGTGGACACGTGTGATCACAGCCTGTCCTTGTCACCATGCCAGAGAGGTTAAGCCAGGCAGGAATGTCTTCCAGACCATCAGAATTAAAAAAATACATATCATAAAAGTCATATTCTGCAGAGGCTTCATGTTCTCCCCATCCTCTCTGTCTTGGTTATTTCATTATATTTTTTTTAATTCTTAAAACCCTGCACGTCAGACAGGACAGCAAATTTAGCGTAACAAATTACAGGCTTAAAAAATGACAGACTGGCAAGGAGAGGTGGGGATAGCTTCTCTTCAAGTCATTCTTTCTCAATTAGCTCAATTTTGAGGCAGGGGATTGCCTGGATGGCACAAGGGAGGTGACTTGAGAAGGAGGATCCCTCTCAGCTCTAATGATGCAATGTAACCTAAATTTTTGCTTTGTGCTGTTTGTTTGTACCTTTAGGAGAAGAAACGTCTGCTTAGATTATATCCTTGTCAAACATCTGCCTGCCAGTGCTGACTTTCTGCACTGAAAATATCCCATAATTAGGACAAACTGCAGCAATGAGCCCGGATCCCTTCAGACCCAGCCCCAGGAGATGCTGAGCACCTCCTGTGAACTAAACAGCAACAGGAACCATCAGCACTCAGTGTTTGTTGTATGAGGCTCTGTCCTTTCCTGGGTAAATGAAGATGCCATTCAGCATTAAAAATATTTATTAACTGCCCTTCTGGTCGTGATGAAGAAGTTAGGAAGAATGGTGTTTTCCAGACCACGATGCCTAAAAAGAACAAGAGTTTTGAGAAAACAGCAGGAAGAAGGTTCATGTGTGTGTCACAGACATCTTTTATGGAAAATCTATTCCTTAGGATTTTTCCTCCTGAGAAGCTGAGAGGCATCAGGAACAAAATGCAAACAATGGTTAGCAATGCAACAGGTGGATCTGGGATTGGTCTCATGTGGTTGTTTCTAATTAATGGCCAATCACAGTCACCTGGCTCGGACTCTCTGTCCGAGATACAAGCCTTTGTTATCATTCTTTCTTTTGCTATTCTTAGCTAGCCTTCTGATGAAACCTTTTCTTCTATTCTTTTAGTATAGTTTTAATGTAATATATATCATAAAATAATAAATCAAGCCTTCTGAAACATGGAGTCAGATCCTTGTCCCTTCCCTCATCCTCAGACCCCTGTGAACACTGTCACATGTGTGACCATGTGAAAGGGATCATTCCAAAGTCTTTTCTGCAAGAGGCTTAACATATACATAATCTGCAGACTGTATGTTATGTACTGGTCCGTCTTGCTCTCTGCTACGAGTTCCAGCCACGAGTTTCTCAGTTTCTCTGAGATGTTTGCTTAAAGCCACCATGCAGGTGTCCAGTGTTATCACCCCAGTGTGGGTGGACATTCCCTTTTGTATTCCATATGGTCTTCCATAAAGCATTTCAAAAGGACTCAGCTTTCCTTTAGCCCGAGGTTTAGTTCAAATTTGCAATAGTGTCAGTGGAAGATCTTGGGGCCAGGGTAGATTAACTTCTTGCCCTAGTCTTAAAATTTGCTGCTTAATTTAATAATTCATTTTCTCTACTTAGCTGTTTGATTGGGGGGGGCAGTATGGAGTGTGAAGTTCTCGATCTATGCCCAGGTGGCCACTAATCTGTTGCACTGCTTTGGAAATGAAATGTGATCCTCTACCCCAGGTTATTGTGGCTGGAACTCTGAAGTGTGGTATTACTTCTTGTAATAATACCCTGGTCACCTCTTGAGCTTTGACAGTTCTGGTGGGGAATGTTTCTGGCCACCCTGAAAATGTATCTATCAATACCAATATCACTAAATACTGACACCCCCCTTTCCTTGGGAGTTCTGAAAAGTTGATTTGCCACTGCTGTACAGGCCCATGGCCTCTCCCAGTCTGACCGAGTTTCAGCCGGGGGGTATTTTGGGGTTAGTCTGGAGGCAAGGATCACACTGTCGGTTTACCAGAGTAACAGTGGCATATCAGTTCCTGGTAATTACTCTTTCAATCAGATGTATGTTCTAGAAAGCCTGTGGAAACTACTACTTAAAAGTCAACACTTTATTTCAATGCACTCTCTATCACTGGCAGCCTTGGTCATTTTGAGAAAGGAGCAACACTTTATAAAAGCTTTTAAGTAATTAGGCCCTAGTGTGTTTTCTAGTGCCCTTCCTTCACTAGTAACCACGAAAATGGGAAGGAATTACTCGGTCTCTTTCAATGGTACCCACCCCTTGCAGTTGTACGTCTCTTTTGATTAGTATTATTGTATTATGGCTTACCTTTGAGGAAAATCTGTCCATAATTACCTCACCTTTTGCTGCTTTCTTTGCCTCTCCATCCACCAGCTCATTTCCTTCCTCCAATTCTGAGCTCACTCTCTGGTGTGCCTTAATATGCTTTTTCAGGCAGCTGAACTGCCTCCAGCAGCTGGATTGTCTCTTCTTTCCCTGTGAGGTCAGCAGTCCCCTTTCCTTCCACATGGCTCCATGTGCATGCACGACTCTGAATGCATTCCTCGAGTCTGTATAGATGTTTATTTTCTTTTCCTTTTGCTGTTTCTAAGGCATGGGTCCATGCATTTATCTCAGCCTTCTGTGCAGAGGTACCTGTTGCTAATGGTCCAGACTCTATTACCTCTCTGCAGGTAGTCACTGTGAACTTTGCAATGTGGCTTTCCACTGGCAATGTAGCTGCTCCTGTCAGTGAACCAGGTCTCTGCATCATCTAAAGGAGTGTCCTTTAAGTCTGGGTGGCTGGAGTAGGTAGCAAAACATCCCTAATGTGCATTGCTCTGTCTCTGGAGGTGGTGGGAAGTGGATGTGTGGATTTTTTTGTAGTGTTTCTGCAGCCAGAGAAAAGTGATGGTGCTGCTGTAATTTAAATTTCGCCTGGTGAGCTACAGGCACAATCAAAAATACAGAGATGGTTTGGTGCCCTCCTGACATCTCCTGCCTGTGTCCAGCACAAGGGAAAGGGAAGAGGTTTTCCTGGGGTGATCCCAGAGGGAAGTGAAGAACTTTTTGAGGCATATATTTGAGCAATAAATAATTTGAAGTACAGTAACAACACCACTCTTTTCCCCAGGCAGTGGTAAAAGGGGAATTATGGACCAGGGGAGTGAGGAAGACCAAGGGTCCATGGAGCTGCTACATTTACAAGCAATCATTATTTGTCTTTGCAGCTCCAGCAGCTCCAGGTTTTGCTGCTCCACGCCCATGGAGGGACCCTGGCTGTGGCTCTCAAGTAAGATTTGTTATTTAACGTGCTCTGGATGTGTATTTGTCACACTCCAGAGAAGTCTCTGGATCTCTTAGCCTCAGACAGTGCTGTGGAGTGAGGGGGAAACAAACCTGTTTCTTCTTCTCCCCTCTTTTTGTCATCCTTACTGGAATTCCATGGGATATTTAGTTTTGTAGCAAACACCTCATGATTGCAAAAATCTGTTGCAGGAAGTAAAAGAGGAAGCAGGAAACACCTCCTGAATAAATTCCTGCCTCTGAGACCCCTCCATCCCTGTTCTCCTCACCCCTCTACCACTAAACGTGTGGCAGTTCCACCTGCATTATCCTTAAAAGCACAAAATCTGGGACAGAGTTGGACTGTGCAGGTGTTGTGTTCTGGGAATGTCGTGGTGAGGGAAGATTGGACTCTCAATATGAGTGATCAGCAAGCTTTGTTTATTGATGAGGGCATCGGACATTTATGCCCAACAAGTAATAAGCTCATACATATTCTGTAAGCCAAGCAGTCTGTTGGTTATACTACAAATATCAGCTCTTCCTCATTCCTTGGAACTTACATCTCCTTTTTCTCATGTCTCTCTCAACCTTGTTATCGTACCACAGCTATGCTCCGGGCCACGCTGTTTTGCAGCTGCAGGGACTCAGATTAGCTGGGTCCTTGTCACATTACTATTTCTCCACATGGGAATGTTCCAAAACCAAGGACATGGAGTTCACAACCTCTCTTTGGAGGTTTTTCCTGCACTGTGGACGTGTCCAAGGCTTGGACTGACCCTGGAGCAGCCTGATCTGTGGAAGGTGTTCCTGCCCATGGCAGGGGTGGAGCTGGATGAGCTTTAAGATCCTTCCCTCCCAAACCATTCTGGGCTATTTCTTTTAAATTATTTAAGCAATAATAATAATTTTGGAGGTGACTTCAGTGCTGTCCCAAAGCCCAAACTCACACCCAGCTGCTCCTTGCTGTTGCAGTGGTTTGGCCCCCTCAGAGAGGTGCCAATCCCTGATGGAGAAGAACCCATTCCTGCAAGAGGAGAACCAGAAGCTGATCCAGGGGCTGAGTGACGATCATCCTGGTAAGTTCATTATCCCAGGAGAGCTCTAAATTGCTGGGAGTGAATCAACAGCAGCTCCAGTATTTATGACATAGTGAGAATCTCTCTTAAGTGATCCTTTCATGTTGATTCCAAACCAGTCAGAATGAAAAAGCTGCCTGAATCTGTTAGTCTTTAGTTTCCTTTTGGAAAAAATCTTCAGCTGAATCTTTCAGCTCTTTAAATAGTTTAAATATTTTGTTTTAATATTTTAAATAGCACTTGCACACTTGCGCTCTCCCTTCCCCACCCTGCTTTTTTCTTATTGCCTGTAGTGTCTATCCCTGAAAAAATGCTGTGAAATCCAAACTGGCCTTGACCAGGAAAGATCTTTCAGTGCATTGATTTTCACACTGCCAATCTCTTACTGCAAATTAATCAGCTGATTTATGGCTTCTTATCTTCTACAATTCCGATTTCTCTAGACAGAGTAAGAAAATGAGAAGATGAATGCAAAACTAGAGCAGCTCCAGCACCATGCTGTGTAAGTGTCCCCACACCCTTGTCCTGGGATAACGTGCTTGGGAATTCATTGTTTTCAGTGGGATGAACTGGGTCCAATCAGCTGGAGTTTGTTCCTCCAGAATTAATTCAGAGGTTGAGTGGGGAAGGTTGCTCTTCCCTGGCACAAACTCAGCATGGACTTGTTCCCCTGTTTCCAGGTGCAAGTTGGATCTGCAGAAGCTGGTGGACACTGTGGAAGATGAGGAGTTCAAGGAAAATGTGGAGGTGATCAGGAACCTGCAGCAGGTGCTGGCTGAGCTGCAGGTAAGGCTGAACCCAGGGAGCTGTGACAACAATCCCAGGAAATCAGGGATTCCACTCCAACATCTTCCCTCAAGGAGCCCAGAAATTAAAATGTGAAATGACTCTTGAGATCCACTTCAAAAATGTCCTGGTGTGCTGTAATGCTGCAGAAAGGCCAGTTGTGCTGCTTGGGAAGGGAAGGGAAGTTCCGGGAAGGGAAGTTCCGGGAAGGGAAGTTCCGGGAAGGGAAGTTCCAGGAAGGGAAGTTCTGGGAAGGGAAGTTCCGGGAAGTTCCGGGAAGTTCCGGGAAGGGAAGTTCCGGGAAGGGAAGGGAAGTTCTGGGAAGTTCTGGGAAGGGAAGTGCCGGGAAGGGAAGGGAAGTTCCGGGAAGTTCCGGGAAGGGAAGTTCCGGGAAGGGAAGTTCAGGGAAGGGAAGGGAAGTTCAGGGAAGGGAAGGGAAGTTCCGGGAAGGGAAGTTCCGGGAAGGGAAGGGAAGGGAAGGGAAGGGAAGGGAAGGGAAGGGAAGGGAAGGGAAGGGAAGGGAAGGGAAGGGAAGGGAAGGGAAGGGAAGGGAAGGGAAGGGAAGGGAAGGGAAGGGAAGGGAAGGGAAGGGAAGGGAAGGGAAGGGAAGGGAAGGGAAGGGAAGGGAAGTTCCGGAAGGGAAGTTCCGGAAGGGAAGTTGGGAAGGGAAGTTCCGGGAAGTTCCGGGAAGGGAAGTTCCGGGAAGGGAAGGGAAGTTCCGGGAAGGGAAGGGAAGTTCCGGGAAGGGAAGGGAAGGGAAGTTCCGGGAAGTTCCGGGAAGGGAAGGGAAGTTCCGGGAAGGGAAGGGAAGTTCCGGGAAGGGAAGTTCCGGGAAGTTCCGGGAAGGGAAGGGAAGTTCCGGGAAGGGAAGGGAAGGGAAGGGAAGGGAAGGGAAGGGAAGGGAAGGGAAGGGAAGGGAAGGGAAGGGAAGGGAAGGGAAGGGAAGGGAAGGGAAGGGAAGGGCGGGGAAGGGAAGGGAAGGGAAGGGAAGGGAAGGGAAGGGAAGGGAAGGGAAGGGAATTCGGGAAGGGAAGTTCCGGGAAGGGAAGTTCCGGGAAGGGAAGTTCCGGGAAGGGAAGGGAAGGGAAGGGAAGTTCCGGGAAGGGAAGGGAAGGGAAGTTCCGGGAAGGGAAGGGAAGTTCCGGGAAGGGAAGGGAAGGGAAGTTCCGGGAAGGGAAGGGAAGGGAAGTTCCGGGAAGGGAAGGGAAGGGAAGTTCCGGGAAGGGAAGTTCCAGGAAGGGAAGTTCCGGGAAGGGAAGGGAAGTTCCGGGAAGGGAAGTTCCGGGAAGGGAAGGGAAGTTCCGGGAAGGGAAGTTCCGGGAAGGGAAGTTCCGGGAAGGGAAGTTCCGGGAAGGGAAGGGAAGGGAAGTTCCGGGAAGGGAAGGGAAGGGAAGGGAAGGGAAGGGAAGGGAAGGGAAGGGAAGGGAAGGGAAGGGAAGGGAAGGGAAGGGAAGGGAAGGGAAGGGAAGGGAAGGGAAGGGAAGGGAAGGGAAGGGAAGGGAAGGGAAGGGAAGGGAAGGGAAGGGAAGGGAAGGGAAGGGAAGGGAAGGGAAGGGAAGGGAAGGGAAGGGAAGGGAAGGGAAGGGAAGTTCCGGGAAGGGAAGTTCCGGGAAGGGAAGTTCCGGGAAGGGAAGTTCCGGGAAGGGAAGGGAAGGGAAGGGAAGTTCCGGGAAGGGAAGGGAAGGGAAGTTCCGGGAAGGGAAGGGAAGTTCCGGGAAGGGAAGGGAAGGAAGTTCCGGGAAGGGAAGGGAAGGGAAGTTCCGGGAAGGGAAGGGAAGGGAAGTTCCGGGAAGGGAAGGGAAGGGAAGGGAAGTTCCGGGAAGGGAAGGGAAGTTCCGGGAAGGGAAGTTCCGGGAAGGGAAGGGAAGGGAAGGGAAGGGAAGGGAAGGGAAGGGAAGGGAAGGGAAGGGAAGGGAAGGGAAGGGAAGGGAAGGGAAGGGAAGGGAAGGGAAGGGAAGGGAAGGGAAGGGAAGGGAAGGGAAGGGAAGGGAAGGGAAGGGAAGGGAAGGGAAGGGAAGGGAAGGGAAGTCTACATGGAAAAACCTGACACAGGAGCTTGGCATGGATTTACAGTCCCTAAATTGGATGGAGTGTTCAAAACTTTGTGATTTTTATGAACAATATAAATTGCAGGGCTCTGAAATTGTTAAATAGAAGCTTCCAACTTTTTGTCTAATGAAGGAATTTCAATTCTCCCTCACTGGACATTCCTCTGTTCTCTCCTCCTCCTGTTCTGTCCAGTGCTGGAGTTCAGGGAAGATTTCAAGGAATGTTTTTCCCAACTAGACATGGAAGAGTTTCCCCACATTCCTTGAGGAGGAGGAGGAGGATGGCCTCTTCTTTCCAGAGAGGTTCTGGCCAGAGGAGAATCACATTGTCCTTTGCCATAATGTGCCAACAGACTGTTATTTCCTTCATTTTATTTCATAATTCCCTTTTTGCCCAAATTTTCTTCTCTCTGTCCACCAGAGTGAAAGCGCTGCCGCCACAGAAGATGCTGCAGAGCTGCCAAACTCTGAACAGGATTCTCCAGGTGTAAGTGAGGGGCTCAGCAGTGCACACCTCACCGGGGCATGGTTTTATCTCCTCACCACTTTTATCTGCTCCCTCCTACTCATTTTCTAACCCAAATTCTTGGTAAATCATCACCCTTGTCCGTGCCTCTTCAACCTCGATATGTTCACGCTCAAGAACCTGTTCTCATTTCTGAAGATTTGATTTTTTTACATAAAAATGAATATGAAGTGGTCTGTGGAAATAATGTAATTCAGGAGCTCTGGACTGGCCTCTCCTCATGGCTGTGTCTCCTGCAGGGAGCAAAGTGGGAATCCAAGAGAGCCTCTGTTTTCAGCATCCAACACGCCCTGTGTTGCAGGGCTTGCAAGGGTTTTTCAGGGTGAAGAGAGAGGTGAGAATGTTGACCTCATGTTCAGAAGGCTTGATTTATTATTTTATGCTATATATCACATTATTACTATGCTAATAGGAATAGAGAGAAAAATTCTCAGAAGCTAGCTAGCTAAGAATAGAATAGAAATGAATAACAAAGTTCTGTGTCCAGGCAGAAAGCAAGAACAGCTCTGCTGTGAGTGGTCAGTAAATCCAAACATCCACATGAGACCAATCACAGGTGCACCTGTTGCATTCCACAGCAGCAGATTGCCATTGTTTACATTTTGTTGCTGAGGCCACAGCTTCTCAGAAGGGGGAAAAATTCTAAAGAAAGGATTTTTCACAAAAGATGTCTGTGACAGCCCTGTGCCAGGCACAGCTCTCCAAGGAGCTGCTGGAGCTCCACAAAGCTCTGACTCTGAAAGAGGCTATGGCCAAAAAAAGTCTCAAAATTACATTCAGCTTGGGCCCATCCAGTCCCAGCACCAAGTAAAGCTGAAATCCTCCTTGCTCAGTTTGTTTTCCCCAATGGGGAGGGAAGGGAGGAGGTGTGTCCTCAGGAGCCTGTTCTGGTTTGGGTTTATTCCATGAGCAGTGTTCCCTGCTGTGCTGGGATCTCCCATCTCTGGAATGTTTCAGTCAGGCTGTAGCCCCAGTGACTCTGTGCCCACCAGAGCTCCAGAGTGTGCTGGGTCAGCCCCTGTGACCCTCATACTGCTCTGAGATAAGGTGGTTCAGCAGCCTGCTGTGAAGCAACAGGGTTTTTCCAGGTTTCTTGACCAGTCTGGCTTTTGTCTCTGCCCGGTCACACATAGCATGGCTTTGGGACAGCCTACGCTCCAAAGGACGAGTCTGCACTCTTCAGATTTTCAGTCTTCAGTATTGTTTATTATTTCTTATGTACAAAATTTTCTTCCAGCATGACAGAGGTCTGACCAGCAAGGCAACCAAGGGCACTCTGACCTCCCACTGGGTGGTCATCTATTTTTATACTAAAAACTACATATATCATATTTACCTTTATTTCCCAATACCTTTCACTCATATTAGCAAGTGCACCTTCACCATGAACCAATCCCGAAGTGCCAACATCACCACAGAAAATGGACGACAAGAAGAAGAAAGAAGGACAAGACACGCCCTGATCCCTCCATCTTGTCTCCACAACCCCCCTGTACCAAAATCCTAAAATCTGTATTTTCACCCTGTGAATAATTAATTAATTCCTACACCATTTATCCCCAAGTGATTCTCTCATCCTCAAACAGGGGGTACAACCCATGCAGGGTCAAAATTCAACCACCAAGCACTCCTGGCAACATTCCAGGATTTCCAGGCCCCCCGAGGGTTGTCTCAGTAACTCTGGACATCTGCAGTGATGTCCTGGGTTCCCACAGTTTCTCAGTCTTAAAGCTTTGTCTCAGAGTGTCTTTCCAAGGGATCTGGAATTGGAGGTCAGCAACTTGCAGGAGGAAAAGGAGGAGCTGGTTCTTGCTCTGCAAATAGCAAAGAAGGACATCAACCAGGCCAAGTAAGAAGGCTCTGCCTGAAGCCTTGGGGGTTGTCAGTGTGTCTGAAAATCCAATGTCTTGCATTTCCATGATGAGTAAAAACTCTTTTTTGGTGTAAAAATGTCCCTTTAATGGGCCAGGAGCTGCAGAGAAGCCTCCTGTGGGCTTTCAGCAGCAGCAGAGGTGACTGAGGTGACATTTGGATTTGTTGATGTTCCTCTCCAGACTGAGCAAGCAGCGCTGGTAAAGGCTCCAGGAGCTGGAAGCACAAATTACTGAGCTCAAGAAGAAGCTGAATGAGCAATCCAAGCTCTTGAAGCTGAAGGAATCCACACAGCACATGGTATCCAAACTGAACCAGGAGATCAGGGTAACCAACAGGCACCTCTGACTTGAGCCAGTGTGGGCAAAGCAGCTCCCAGGTAGGAATCCCAGAAATCCCTGACAGGAATCCCAATCAGGAATCCACTTTCTGTTTATTCAGAATGAAAATAGCAGTTTTTGGCAAGATTCTTGTGGCTACATGACTGCAATAGGCAGGTGACCTAGTGAGATCTGGGAGGGAAATAAGTCCAAAGTGTCTTCTGTCATTTCTAATTTATTGCCTCAGTCAAATAATTTGATTCCTCTTTGATTTTCCCTGAATTGTGCCTGTTGGTCTTCCTCTTGTGCCAGAAAAAATCCCTGTATTTTAGCACTTTGAGAGTGTCCTGAGTGTGGGAGCACAGCAAGATTTCCCATCTTCCACTCCCCACACCTGGCAGGCACAGGGGCAAATGGAGGTTGGAGCTTCTTAGGATGTAAATCCTGGATAATTCTCCCAGCCACTGGTGTCTTTCAGGAGATGAAGCAGCAAAGGGTGCAGCTGATGCGTCAGATGAAGGAGGACACTGAGGAATTCAGGCAGTGGAAGCAGCAGAAGGGCGAGGAGGTGATCCAGCTGAAGGAAAAGGTGAGCAAACAAGCCCTTCACACGATTCCTCCCTCCAAACAGCTGCTGAAAGGTTTCTTTAACTGGGAAGTGTCTTAGAAGAGCTGGGAATGCTTTGGAAAGAAGCTTGACTCATGTAGCTGCCATTTGAATCACTTGAACTTGTTTGTGCCTGGAGATCTTCAAGCTCTCACCACAGCTGTGACTCTGCTCTGAAGCAGAAAGCAAAATCAGTCAATACTTTAAGGATTTACAGTTATGGGGTTTGGCCTCAGCATGGGAGGTTTTTAAACTTCCAAAGGAACGTTGGCTCTGCAGGTCAATAAAATCCAGCTGCTGAGTGCAGCAAACACCTGGAGTGCCATAGCAATTCCTGCCCCTCGCTGCCTTGGGGTGCCCAGGCTGGAATTTTGGGGCTGCAGCCTTTTCCTTTGTCATGGAAAATGTGACTCTTGCAGCTGTTTCTCCTTGCAGGACCGTAAGAGACAATATGAGCTCCTCAAGCTGGAGAGAGGTTTCAGAAGCAGGCCAACTTCCTCCGGCACAAAACAGAGGAGGTGAGGAGCCAACATCTCCTGGAAATCCCAACCGATCCCTAAAGTCGGCCAAGTGGGGCTGGAGGAAGGAACAGGATACACAGAAATCTGTGAAAGGAAGTTTAGAGGCTGGGAAAAAAATTAATTCTCTCTGTAGATAAATCCCCATTTCTGCTTTTGAGGGATCCCATTAAATTTGCTCCTTAAGGGGCCAGGTGGCTCAGGGGCCCAGGCTCCTGGGGCAATGCAGATGCCCAAGGTAGGAAGTGGGGAATGAGTTTGGGTGGTGGATCTGCAAGGCTGCAGTTCAGAATCCTTTCAGGATTTGTAGAAGAAATTCATCTTCAACCTCTCATTTTGGGTGTCTTCTTCTACCTCCAGGCATAGCAGGAGCTTTTCTTTTAAAGGAGGAATGGCAGCAAAGGAAATAAAGGCAGGAATCCTTGAGTTAAACCAGGATAACTTGAGATTTATTAACCTTGTGCTGTCACTGTCCCAGTGTTTGCCCTGGGCTGGGAATCCATGGTGTTTCCAGCTGTAGCAAATGATTTGCAGTCCCTGTTCAGCTCCTTGTGGAATCTTTTCCAGGCAGCAGCTGCCAACGAACACTTCAATAATGCCCTGCAGAAGCAGAAGGAGGTGGCAGATAAATGAAAAAAAGAGCCAAAATCAGGGCACAAAAGGAATTGCTGCACAAGTCGAAGTGGGTAACAGTGGTTTTGCATCCCTACACTGGGCAAACTGGGATTTGGGGTGGGTGCTGGTGGCCTTGGTGGATGGAGCACAGCAGGAGGACCAGAGAATTGCAATGGGATTATTCAGAAGGATTCAGTCCTGAAGTTGAGCTCAACCACTGGGTTTTGGGGGTTATTTTTCCAGAGCCGGCTTGCAAACGAAGTCGAGGTTCTTGTCAGCACTGAGGAAGCTCGAAGACACCTGGCAGACCTGCTGGAGGACAGGAAAATCCTGGCAAACGAGCTCCTTCAGCTGAAAGAGAAGAAAGATGTTGGAGAAAACCCCCCTCCAAAGCTGCGGATAAGAGGGAAATTCCCCTTTTCCCATCCCACTCCTCTGGCCTTTCAGCAGTACTGGATTCATTCTTCTCTCTCCTTCTTGACCAACATGTTCCCTCCAAAGGTGGGGATAGATCCCATCCTTGCTGGGAGAAAGGGTTAATATCTTTATCCTCTCAATGTCAGGGACAAGAGGTGCTGAAGGAATTTGTTACTTAACGGAATTTGGGATTTTTTTTTCCTGAAAAGGTAGCCAGGCTTTGGGATAGGCTGCTCAGGGAAGTGCTGGAATCACCATCCCTGGAAGCGTCCAAAAACCATCTGGAGGTGGCACCTGGGGACACGGGTGACCCATCAGTGTTGGGTGAATGGTCGGACTCAACACTCTGGGGGAGCTTTTCCAACCTCAAGGATTCTGAGGGATGCGAGTGGCTCACTCCCCTTAGCACAGGCTTCTGGGGAGGAACAATGGAACAGAAGCTGTAGGGAGACACCTGGAGGCTTTCCTGGCTGGAATATCTGTAAAAGTGTGATTTCCTCCCCTGTTGCTGCCCTGCATCCCTGTGCGCTGTGCTTGCAGAGGCGCACGGACTGCCCAGCTGAGCTGCAGGCTCTGGACGTGGATCTCTCTGTCTCCAACAGATTGAGAGCCTGCAAACAGAGATGGAGCTCAGGTAAGGCACTGCCCCAGTGCTCATCCACACACACTGACACTGCAATGATGAGGGAAAGCCTTTTCACCCAGTACAAGATGCATTGCTGTGCTTGCTTAACCAGCACCCTAACCCATCTAATTGTTTTGGAGCCACTGCCAATGCAAATTGGGGTGAAAATACAGATGCTGAAAATCTCTTTCCAAAGATCCAAGATTCAAAATCATCTTTACAGTCTGAGTCATACTGATGGACAAATCTTTTTCCTCTGCATCTGTGGTCTTTAATCATATTTACACTGGCTGTCAGCAAGGAAAGCCTTCCAATGCTACCTGGAGCACTTTTGGTGTTTGGTGGAATGGGTGGCCAAGCTCTGTCTCCAGAGATGAAAAACATTCCCCACGGAAAAGTGTAACTGAAAACAAAGCTGAGGTATAAATACACCAAGAATCTGCATCTTTATACACAGGGTGACATCTGAAGTTTTGTCTTTGTTTTGTTCAAGCCCAAAAAGGCCAAATTTGATACAAAAGTCCATTTTCACACAACCAAGAATTTCCTATTCTTGGGGTTCAAAGGACGCTTCAGGAAGAAATTTGGCCACAACACCCCATCCATCAGAGGGATTTAGAGCAAACTGTAAAAGATGGAGGAATGGTTTTTGGTATTGGCCAAGTATCTACTAGCAAACTGACCGAACAAGTTGAAAATGGCTTTTCAGGGGGTGAAACCCCAAACCCTTTTCAGTGGGTTTTCCTGGCTGGAATTTTTCCAAAATGCAGGGAAAATACCCAGGCACTCAGACTGGGTGTTTTGAGCTGTTAGTGAGCACCTCTGAGGGAAAAACCTCCACTTCTATTTGGGAATGTGGAGTGGAGGCAGAACTCCACAGGGAAGCAATGCAGGCTCCAGGTGCTCTACTGAGCAGCAAAAAATCTCAGTTTATACTATATTTTACTTAATATTCTGGGAACATTAACACTAGCCCAGAAACCAGCCATGTTTTTCTCCTGTGTTGTAAACCCAAATCCATGGATTCCTCCCCAGGAGTGCCCAGATAGCAGATCTGCAGCACAAGCTCCTGGATGCAGACAATGGAGATTGGGCCAAGCAGTGCTGGGACAGCATTGCCATCACCCAGGAGGCCCAATGTGCCCTGAAGAATCTCCTGACAGAGGTAAACCCTGCATTTTCCTTTTTCCCTGAAAACAAAGGCTGTAACTCTGCTTAGCCACAAATAACAGGAAGTGACCAAAGGAATTTGAGTAGAGCCCTCTCATAGGGGATGAGGTTTATGAAAGTAATCTATACTGGGGAGTGAAATCTGAAAAACAGGGAAGAGGGGAGTAGAATAGATGAGGGTCTGGAGATGACAGCTAAATACTTGCATAGGAAAGGCAAAGGCAAATTTGAAAAGTGGAAGAGAAGAAAAAGTATCTAAAATACTTCCTGAGCAAGCAGGGAAGCAGTGGAATTGGTGCTGAGATGGGAAAAAGAAAAATTGGGGTATTGTGGGATCAGGGAAAGAGCAACTGAAGGACAGAATTACCTGTTGCTCTCTGGTGCTTGGAAATCAAAGGAGAAGGGAGAAAGGAAAATACTCCAAGTGCCACAGGAAGGGAGGCTCTCCCTGGCTCCAAGGCTCTCCCTGACTGGCCAACCCACCCCCTTTTTATCCCAGTTATCTTCACCAGTCACAGCTGCCACCCAATTAAGGACATCACAGCTGCAGCCCATTTAGAACAACTAGGATCAGGTTAAGGCCACTTATACAATACATAGATTTTACCATGGCTCACAGGCCATCTATACAGGAGCTGCTCTCTGACCCTGGGAAGCTGGAGGGTTCTGACTGGCTTCCTGAGAAAGCAGGCAGAGGAACCAGGAGAAACCTCATGGGGGTAGGATCCAGCTGCCCTTGATGCAGTGTCTGCTGGGGAAGCACCTGCTGTGTGCAGGGGGTGGGATGGAGCTGTGAGGTGTGGTGTCTCCACTGTTCTCAAAGTGGCAGGAACAGGTTATTTGGGTGCCTGGGGATATTTAGGACACTCCCACAGACACAGCAAAGGTTGTCTGCAGTCAGCAAGACTTTCCTGGACAGGTTTTCCCTGTCCAAGTCACCTTCTCCCATGCTCTGTCCTGCTGCCTGTGTCTGAGCTGGCCACTGCTTTAGGAACAGCCCCAACAGCAGCCAGATCCATCCAGGGAGCCAATTTTAGGGGGAAAAGCAAACAAAAAAATTGATGGCCTGTTGTGGATCCCTGTTTCCTTTGGGAACCTGCAGCTTGCAGTCCTGACAGAGCCTCAGCTTCCATCTGTCTGTGTCAGTCTGGAGTTTCAGCCTGTGGCTCAAAAAATTCCTGAGGCTTTTGGGGTGGGGACTCCCTCTTTTTGTGGAAGTATGGCACAGAAACTGGGATCCTTTGGCATAACCTCCAGTCAGGCGCTGAGTAGCTGAAGGTACTTATCCTGTAGATCTTGAAGATGGGTCTGTAGGTGGAAGGATTTTATTCTGTATATTAGGAGGACAGTTATTCTGGGATGTAGCAAAATGCAGTGAAACGGCAGCGAAATGCAACAAGGGGCAGCTTGGGGGTGTCCCTGTCCTTGAGATGCCACAGCTGGCAGCACCTGGAGCCTTCCAGGAGCATCCTGGCCATTGGATTCCCCTTCCCTCCCTCACAGTGCTCGTGCAATGCTGCTGTGGGTATGGGCAGTGTGGCTGCAGGAGGCAGAAGTTGGGATGCTCCACGGCCACTTGCAGGAACAGGGAGCGGGGCCTGGTGAGTGCTGCTGGCTCTGGGGGGCACAGGGGCTGCATTTGGGCAGGAGCAATGCTGGAGGAAGGGATAATTCCCACACAAGTCTAGTTTGTCCAGGCAGAGCAGGTGCACTTTGCTGAAACTCTGTGAATGTCACTAATTAGCGCCCCTCTGGTAACTGAGGAAAATTTTCCGCTGCAGGAGCAGACTCTGCCTTTCAGGACAGAATTTTGGAGATTCACAGCAAAGATTTTCGTGTTCCCACTTCTCATCCACAAATCTGAGGATAAAAAGTTCCATTTTTCCTTTTGGACTAAGTAAATTAAATCTGAGGATAAAAAGTTCCATTTTTCCTTTTGGACTAAGTAAATTAAAGTTTTGTCTTTGGCTTCAGACAACACAAAACCCTGACTCATTCCCAGATTTCTTTTTAAGAATGGAAGGGATGGTGTGGGGGAGGAGCAGGAAGGTCCATGAGAAACTGACATTCCAAGCGGGAATTTTGCTCTTGGATCTCAGAGATGTGGAGCAGGGGCTTCCCACAGTGCTCTAATTGTTGCCTATTTTATTTTAGTCTGAGCTGCAGCATCCTGTACTGTGGAAAACTTCCCAGCCGGAGAGCAGGGGGCTGTGGTGGGAAGGGAAGGGATGGATGCTCTGCAAGAGCTTCACCCTCTGCTGCCCCTTGGGAAACCACAACATGTGAGGAGCACAAAAGGGACTCAGAGGAGTCCTTGAAGCTGGAAGACCCACGCAGGTGAAAGAGGAGAGCTTCTTCCAGCCTGTGTCTATCACTCCCACCACCAGGGTATTCCCAGGGCAGAGCAGAGCTGCTGAGTGAGGGTCTTGGAGGGAGATCACCCCAGAGGAGAAGTTGCTGCTGGAAAACTCTGCACAGCTCCAGGCAGCTCGTGTGGAAGCTGAGAGTGTGCTGAATTCCTCAGTTCCCACACTGAAGTGATGCCACGAGCTTGCCACGTTTTCCTGCAGCACCTTCAGCAAGGAGAGAGGGGAAGTGAGGAGTTTGCAGGATAAAATCCTGTCTGTCCATGTTCAAAGTGACCTCTCTGACCTGGCACATCTCATTTCACCTCAGCTAAACAAATCCCCTTATCTCATATCTCCCACTATTCCAACTGCTGTCACTTCCTCCTGCATCTTGGTATTTTGTCAAAAATTTTGTCTTTTTCCTGACTTGAGTAAAAAAAGCAACTCTTGATGTTGGCCTGGCACTTGGTGTCCTGCTGCCTCTGGTGGGTTACTAACTCCAAAGATTGTCCCTTGCTTTCCCCCAGGTCCTGCAGGACCTCACAGAGCAGGAGGTGCTCCTGAAGATTCCCAGCACTGCTGCCCCCCTGAGGAATGAGTCGTCCCGGGAGAACCAGAACCCCTTTGGGAGGTCGAGGAAGGGGATGCTGAGCAGAAACATCAGCTTCTTCTCAGGCTGCACCCCCATCAAGGAGTAGTTTACCTGTCCTGGAGCTTTTCCCATCCCTTTAGGACACACTCCTGGTGACTTTTGAGGGAGTTGGATTCTCCTCCTGGAGCAGCAGCTCCTGTCCTCAGCAAGGGAGCCAAACTGCTTCTTTCTTTGTTATGTCTCTGTAAATAGTTGCATGTTGGGGCCAGAGAGGGGTAAGAATTTTTCCTGTGAAATTCCTGGAGTGAATGGAGGTGATTTTCCAGGTGGGCGTTCCCAGCTGTTTTGCGGAGAAAAGAAGAAAACCCCACAACTTTGTCAAAGTTGTTAAGTTGGTATGTTTATTACAGCGCTGGACACATGCTGAGATTGCTCTCCTCAAAAAAGGCATGTGTACCTCTGAGAACTTCAGGTCTCTTTTTATCTCTCTCTCAAACACATATGCATACAGTTTTACAATAGGTTCATACATACTCATTTTTATGGGTTGCGTGTGACTTTTACCACTAGTTCCTTTTTATCAGAAAGAATTTCGAGGTCAGGCTGACTTGCCCTTACAGCAGTCCCTGTCTCTCTCTATCATCTTCTGTCTCCTCCCCTTTATCTCTGTCCTTCGCTGAAGTAACTTCATGAGCTTAGGCCTTGCAGCCTGGCTAAATAACTACGATTTCTAACCACAGACTCAACTCAGAAATGTACATTTCACCTAAATTAAAATGGATTTCTATCCTGGAAATTTTTCACTTTGCTTCATTCCCCCTTTTCCTAAAAGGAGGAAGTAAATTCTTTAACTTCATACAAATTCCTATGACAACAAGTGTACTTTAGTGCTTTGCCATGTACGTTTGATAATGGATAATCCTGAACTTAGTCTAACTAATCTTAACAAAACTACAATGGGATGACACAACTTATTAAAGATTCCATTTGCAGTTGGTGACTATCCAAAGATCACATCTTACCAGTGATGATCTGCATTTTGTTCTATTTTTTGCAGAATTCTAGTTATTTCTTTTTGTATCACATTGGACAGTTCTCTCTGCTTCCTTGAGTTTTTCTTCAAGATCTTTAGTAGGTCTTGGTGCTTAATTAATCGTTTTACTAATATAAGGTCCATCTCTATAGGGGTAGGTGATAATCTGTGTTACATTGTGTAATTGGTTTTAACCAACTGGTGGGATGTCACTGGGGATGAGTACAAAAAATCACACCCGAAAATTTTAACAAAATTACAAATACAGAAATTAGAATGATTTCGACTAAACAGAATAACATCATTTCTATCAATTTTTCCAGCAGCACAGGCAGTTCTCAGGCATACACCCCCCTTTTCCAGTATATACAAGCACAGTTTTCTGGTCAGTGACTGGATGAATTTCAAAGTGGCAAATACTCTGTTCAGTATCTAGACACACACCTTGGGCATTAACAGTATTGCTTTCACAAATGAATCCCATCTGCTCTCTAGTAATGCAGGACTCTAAGTTTACTGTCTGCCACTTTTCATTCATCTTTCAAGCCCATACTCTATGTTCTGAAGGATAGAGTATTGTTTCTTCATGGTTTAATCCTAGGGCAACGATGGGATGGATAACATAAACAGTGGCATTACGTATGGTGAGCACAAAGGCAGTGGCCACATTAGAAGCAGGATCACAGGTAGTGATAGTCCACCAGGATTGAAACTTCCTTTCAAAATCAATTGCATTATCCCACACAATCTTCCGAATTTCAGCTGGAAAATTACCTTCACCCCCCCTCCCGTATGATCAGAGCTGCTGTTGCCTGCATCCATAACTGTGCTTGTATACAACTGAAAGCTAAAGACACATTATCTTGAACTGTGCTAAGTGCCTCTACTATTAACTTGTGGTCTTGGTCCCCGGCCTTTTCTTACTTCCTTACTTTGGCAGTACTTTGAAATCTGCCACTGGCTAGTTCCTAATGCCAATAGAGATTACTATAAAGGCTGCTTCAATTTTGTTAGGCTACCTGCTGCAGTGGCCAGTCTATTCATCCGTATTTCTGAATCAATTCCATTTAAAAACTCTCAGTCCTGTCCTTAATATCTCAGTTAGATCCTTTCCTTTTCTGCTCCTGAGGTACACTTATCTTTGTAACCACATTGTCCAGCCCTCAAAGGATGTTTTTAGGAAGGAGGAGCAGGCTGGTTGGATTTTTGAGATGTTAATTTGCATCAGCAACTCCACACGTTTGATAGACCATTCTGGATTGAACAACAGTTGTTGTTCACCCACATTCTTCACTATGTAGGGGCCTATTTCATACACTTCAAGTTCAGGTTTGGGTTGAGTCTGAACTATTTGAGTACTAGTGTGGGTTTTATAAGGTCCTGCTGTTGTAAAAAGTGCAATATCTATTTTAAATTTAAATGAGAGCCTGATAGCATCCCAAGTCCAAAGGCAAGTCACTTCTACAGACTGTGTTAAGGGGAAATTACACCAACAGTCTGATTCACTTAGGCTATCACAAACTTCCTGGTGCCTGTGTATGGGAGAGGTTGAGACACTAATTGCATCTGGTCTCTCATAAGCCGTCCCATTGACCACCCAGCACCCTACTTTGATTTCTTCTCTCCTGATCTCTTCAAGTTTCCACAGAACTAATTCCTGCCACTCCTGCTTCTCATATACCTGACCCCCGTGAATTACTACAGTGCATAGGTTTAAATCTTTTATCTCAGAAGGTCCTCCCATGGATCCAGTTTAAACGCCGGGGACCAAGGCCATTCAGCATCGCTTTGGATAGAGGTACTCTTTAATTCTAAGACTCCAGTTATAATTATATATAAAACAAGTCTGTAAATAAAATTTACAAACTAACCCCGGCCGCAATATACTCATTCTGTCTGAGTAAGCTTAATCTCAGTTCATTGTCTCCTGGTGTCACTCTCCAAGGGGCTCCTGGGACCTTCTTCACTCGGTAGTGATGGATCCAGGCATTCTGCTCCTTGATCTTGATTGTGGTGAAGGTGGTGAGAAGCACTTGGAACATTAGCTAAGGACGCTAATGTGTCTTTAGCTTTCAATTGTACACAGGATTTTTTAAGGCAAACTGTGTAGGTCTTTTCTTCATCCTTTCAGTAGGTTTCAGAGAATTTACCACCTGTACACAGATTTTTCAGCCCTACAGGAGGTGCAGGATGTGCTCTGTCCATGAAAACCCTGCAAGGCATCCTAAGCACAGGAGCTTAAACTTTTATCTCTACAGTGCAACAACTCAATATTTTCCTAACTGCAAGAGGCTCATCCTCCACTTTGTGTTATGTTTAGGATAAACTGACATTTTTCTTTTTTAAATATACTTTTTTAATAAGGAAACAAGTTCAAGACTCTGCCAAGTAGATATTAAAGCAATTTTGGTATTCCCCCTGTCCTGCCCATGCCCCAGCAGATTGTTAGGCAGATATCCATCTCTCTGAGATTAATTAGAAGTTAAATAGCTGAACAGCCTAAGGATGATGTCCTCAGTTGTGCAATGAAGCAATCAGGAATTAATGTCCTGGTTTCCACCCTGTTGAAGCCTGTCTGTCTTGAGGTGGCAAATCCAGTATTTTCCTGGTAAATGGCTGTTTTGTTTCTTTTCCCACACAGGTTGTAAAGCTTGAACAGGTTTTCTCTAAGGAAGACATTTTGACCTTTATTATCACTCATTCCTGCTGTTCACACCTGATAGAGTGCCTGTGAAAACCAGAAAGATCAGAAGAGCAGAATAAATATTTTTCTCTACATATTTTCTGCTAAGAAGCCTGTGTAGCAGTCTCATGTTAATACTGAGTTTTTGAAACGGAAGTTCAGATGTATTATTACTCCTGGAGGGAGGAAAAAAAGCCAAAGCAATATTGTTTTTATGACTGAGTCTGGAATAATCTTATGAAATCTTCATCATTATCAAAGGAAAATGGAGTGTCTGAAGCTGGAGTTCAGAGAGCTATTTATTTTACTTGCTTTTATAAATGTATTTCTCTTGATCCCTGAACTGAGGAGAAGCATTGTTTTTTCTGTTTGATTATTGTTTGACACATTTGTAAAAAAGCCTCACTGTGTGGGAGTGAGTCACAGGCTGAAAGAAAGGCATGTAATGAAATATACACTGACATATATGAGCGGAACCACAAATATATTGAATTTGCACACAGAAGTCCTTTTTGAGGCCCAATGTCATCATGCAGCTTCAGCAGGCTTGGGTAAGGGTGGAGTCCTGCCAAAATTTGAATTATCACTGCAGATTAACTGGTTGAGTGTCAGAATTTCACTCTTAAATGAGATTTTATATTTTTTGTGACAACTTGTTTATAAATTGCATCTTCTCACAATGTGAAGACTGCTGATTGCTTCCAAGACAGTCTAACTTTGTTGAAAAGTTTCTGCCAGCACCAATTCGCCATCAGCAGGTCAAGCTGGTTTATTTCTCTAAGAGCTGGATAAATGGATAAATTTCTCTAGGAGCTCCATAAATGTGAAAAACCTTATTTCCATGAGCTCTGTTGTCCTTTCCATGCTGACCTCTCTTGCTCTTTTAAAATTTCCTGTGGGTTTTGTGCCCATGAAGTAAAACAAACAGAAAGGAGCTGGGAGGGGGAAAGGCATGTCAGGACCTCTTTGAAACGGTGACACCAGCCAGATTTTCCAACCCAAAGGTGGCCTCCCACTGTCTGCAAAACCTTCTGCTGTGTTATGTGACACAAGCCAAGGAGGAGCACAGAGTGACAAGGGCAGGAGGGGTCCCCAAATGTCCCAGCAGCCAGGTGTTGTGGTGCTGTGGGTCCCAGGATGAGGTGAGAGATGAGAATTTGACTCCAAGTTCTCAGAAGGCATAATATAATATAATATAATATAATATAATATAATATAATATAATATAATATAATATTATAATATAATATAATATAATATAATATAATATAATATAATATAATATAATATAATATAATTAATATAATATATCTTCATAATATATTTATATTTCTATATATTTACAGATATATAATTATATTTATAAATATATAGATATAAATAAATATATAATAAATATATTACAAATATATATTGTAAATATATATTATATACTATCAAATATATGTTATTATATATTCTATTATTTTATATATTTATATTATATTGTAAATATATATTATATTATATTATATTATATTATATTATATTATATTATATTATATTATATTATATTATATTATATTAATTATATTATATTTATTATATTATATATGCTGTACTAAAACTATACTAAAAAGAATTGAGAAAAGATACATCAGAAGGCTAGAAAAGAATGCATAATAAAAACCCGTGACAGACTCAGACAGTCTGACACAGCTGGACTGGGACTGGTCATTAATTAAAAACAATTCACAATCAAAGATGCACTTGTTGATAAGTAACCTTCATACCACATTCTCAAGCAACCAGATAATTATTGTTTGCTTTTTTTTTTTTTTTTTTGAGGCTTCTCAGGACAAAAATCCCGGTGGAGGGATTTTTCAGAAAATGTGTTGGTGGGCATCGTGGGCTGCTTTCGGTGCTGAGTTGTGCCAACACCACTCTGGCTCACCAAGCCTGAGTTAACACCTGGATAGTGAGGCAAAGATCTGGTAGATAAGGTGCCAAGCTGGCTGGGAGACCTGTGACTTGCAGTTATATCACTTTACACTCTAAAAGTCCAAATTCACTTTCATTTATCAGGTTCTTCAGGTATTTTCCTCCTTGGAGAGTGTGTGTGTGTGGAGTTTCCTCCCTTGGGAAGGGGATGCCACTCCAAGGATCCTCCTCGAGGTCAAGAGAAAGAGATTTCCCCACAGGTGTTTATTGGTAACTTACATCAATCTCTACTCACCATTTTAAAATAGCACCTTCAATATGATGGCTTTAATATAATTGCTTTGACCTGGTGCACTGTACAACACAACACACTGCTAGTAATCTTAGCTTTTATACCGTGTATTTAAAAATTCAGATTAAAACTTTTAGTCTAACAATTTTGTCATGATAAATAATTTGTTCTATGTAAATACATCTCATTTGCCATCTTTAAGTCCTGCTGGACAAAATTCCTTAACCTGCTGGCAAAATCTGGGGCTGAGATTGGATCCAGGCACCCCCAGGCTCCTCTTTAGGAGGGATTACCAGGGGGTCCTTGTGGCAGAGCTTCTCTAGCATCCCTCATGGATCTGCATGGATGTATTTCCCCGTAATGTTCCCAGCAGAATTACATTTTGTTTTCTTCTCTGGGACTGGAGTGTCACACACTTGGGCAGAGGGGAAGTAACAACATCCTTGAAGGAACATTATTTGCACCAAAATATGGAACCAAATAGCCAGGCAATAATAATTTTCACCTCACTTTTGCAAGATGTGTTTGCTCCAGTAAAAAAAAAAAATCTATGCCTTTCTTAACTGCAGCATGAATGATTCCAGATATGTCCATTTTGGAGTCAGTTAAGGCTTTATTTTTTTTTTTTAATATTGTAAATATAGATCATTATCTATACACATTTATTTTTCTGGAAGATGGTTAGCAATGCCTTGCCATCATCATCATTTTGTCAAAGGTAAATATTAATGTTTTTTCCTCAGCTGAAACATTGTCTCCCTCTTCTGCTATGCAGGTTTGGTCCTTTGCTTCACATTGCAAAGGCCACTCTGACCTTTAACAATATATTTTCTTTACTGTATTTTAGCAATATATTTTCTTTACTGAATGGGGTTTGAGCAGCAGTCCTGTTAGCAAAGATGCACTCTTTGTCTCCTTTTACTGTGTCTTCCAGACTTGCTGCTCACTATAAAATACAAATCCATGATGACAAATACCTTACCCTTTCACTTTTGTCACTTTACCAAACTGCTGTACAGCAGATTTTTGACATCTGATAGAAATTTCTAAAGGCAAAGCTCACCTTTTCCAACCTTTGCACAAAATTCTTCTCAGCATGCGTCTAAAGTGTCCCACAAAAGTTCTTCATTTAGGAGTACATCAAAATGTAGGTGTTTATCAGAATTTAGGTTTTCATCAAAAGTGTTCATGACAATCTGCTTTTGTGGGTAACCCCTTCTATGCAGTGACTGCACAGATTAATTCGCTGCAGAAACAGCCTTAGTTGTGCAGTAATGGCTGATAAAAATTAGCCTTTCTTCCACTGAATTAGGTGCATTTACTGAACCTCTCTTGCTTCTGAAAAATAACCTGTAATTTTACAAATTTATTAAGTTTCATTTGATCTTTCCCAATGAAAATATCAAAACCAGACTTAATGAATAACCAAAGCAACCTTTGAAAAAGCTCCTTAAATGAGGAATAAAAATGTCATTATTTAACCAAATAATGAGTGACTTTTTCCCTATGTGTCTGCAGACATGGATACAGAGAATGCACTGTCAGGAGAGACTGCTAATTGGTTTTTCTTAATTTCTGGAGGTTTTAATGCTGTCTTTAACCAAAGCTTCTCAAAGAACAGCGAAACTTCAATCAGATCTACTCTGGAGTATTCTCTGCACTGGAATATTATTAATTTCCAAACCAGAAATTAATTTATTTCTTGAATAGCAAGGTTTCTGTGGGTCTTGGTGAGGTGATGTGCCCATGGATATTTTTATGTTTACATGCACACAAATATCAATGCGTGTATTTTCAACTTCTGGTAAGAATTCCTTTCATATTTTCTGTACATAGGCAACAGATGTTCCAGATTAACTCAAGCTCCTGAAATTCAGATGCACTTGACAGGAACTGGACTCCTCACCAAGTGATCAGCCACAGTTCTGTGTCTGGAATCATTTCACACCTGCTGCTTGTATGTGCTATGGCATGACTCAAACAGAGCTGCAGAAATTGGGCTTGCAGCCTAAATTATTTCATTTGATTTCTTTTTCCCCCCGCATTTGCAAGTCAGCCTTGCTCCATTTAGTAAGAAATAGCTACACTCACATTCGGCCATGTAGCAAAAGCAGTGACAGCCAACACAGAAAAGACTCTTTTTTCTTCCCTTTAGATAAGAAAGTGCAGCTGGAAAAATAGGAAAAAAATGACATTTCAGGTTCTAGATTAGGACATGTCTGTTTTCTGATGGGATCTTCAGGAGCATGGGCAAGCAGAATTGGTTTTCCCTTCCTCCCCAGAATGAAAGCAGTGACATTTTTCTCTTTGGAAGTTTCTCTGCTGCCCTTCAAAACCAGCTGCAAAATGTGGGCATTTAGAAAGAAATGACTTGCCATTTGAAGAAACACACAACCCTGAATCTCTGTGTTGTTAATTTGCTACACTCTGCCAAAAAAAGAAAATAAGAAAATAATTTATTGAGTTTCTTATCTTGAAGAGTCTTGAATGTTGATCTGACTGTTGTTCATCTGAATTCATGCAATCTATGGAAAGGAGTCTTCTTCCCCTGCCAAGTGAGATGTTTTCCTATTTCTACACTTTCAGCTTCCCAATCTCAATAGTTTAAAAGTGCATTATTTCTAAGGCCCTTCTTTTCTTTCTCACTCTCTCTCTTTTTTTACTGTATCACCTGTCATGGACAGGCACTAAAGCCACAGGAAAAACAAGCATTTCAACCAACCACTATCTCTGCTTGTGCACAGCACAGTGAGAGAGAAAAAACGGGGGGGAAAAAAGGAAGCTAAATCCTCCCACTGCTTTGACTTTCATCAATAATTCAGGGCGCTAAAATGATTCCATCTAGACCTTGTGTATCTGTTAGGTAAGCCTGGTAATCCCAGTCCCAGGCCTTTCTCTTGCTGCCTGACTACCTTATTACCTTCAGCAAGAAATATGGGATGGCTCCCCAGGCAAGGGAAGGGAAGATTAGCAATGACTTACATTGAAGGTATTCTTTTTCTGACATTCATCTTTTCCCCCACTCAATTTTTGTGTTAAAAGTGAAAAACTAAGACAAGGGCCGAGGACTTTTCTGCATTCTCTCCCTGCAGTCTCTGCGGATGGCTGGACATTCCTCAGAGGTAAAGCTCCTCAAAAACATTTGATTCTCCATTTTTACCCTGAAAAGTCTTCCACATCAACAGAAGAAATAAAGGCTTCCTGCCATTACCTGCATGCAAATTATAAATTTCAACCAGGACATGATTAATAAATCAGAGTCTTTGGGCTGGAAATCCTGTGCCAATGGGCTCACAGCTCATGTGCTCCTAATGTGGTGAAAAAAAAAAAAATAATTCTTTCATAATTTTTGCTTTCTAAATGGATTAATATATCAGTGTACTTACAATCAGGGCAAGTAATGCTTACATGGTTTTTCAGGTTAACAGTTGGTTATTGGTTTTGATACTAGGAAATATAGAAGAAAGTTAATTGAAAGTGTATTGATGATAAATGATTTGGATAATGTAGGGATATATGGTTTAATTATTTGATTAAAAAATGTCAAGATAAAAAAATGAATGCATAAAATAGAATTTAAATATTAGTTCATAGTAAATGGTAAACACAAACTCTAAAGTATGTGTTTAACTCCTCTCACAGCCAAATTAATGAGTCTTAATTGCTTCTCTGCATTAGCATGTGAGAAATGTCAGCTGTGTATTTTAATTGTACTTTTAAGAGTGAGCATTTGTGGCTCAGGTCTTGTTATAAATCCATTTTGAGTCCTGTAAGAAAGAATTTTTTTTAATTAAGCCATAGATTGCAAGCCACAGTTACTACAATGCAAACTAAAGAACAGATTATAGCATAAATGTAAGTAAACAGCTGTGGAGGTACTAATATTAGGAAAAGCAGCAGTATCACACAATTAAATGCTGTTTATGTGAATGACAGTACCAAGCAAATAATTTGTAATACCGCTATTTTTCAGTATAGATTTTATATTGGTAGCACATCTAAATAAGATGAAAAATGTTATCTCTGGGAGCTGGTGGCTGAAATAAAATAAAGCTAAGAACACAGAAGCACTAAGTATTGCCAGGTGGAAAATTTATTTTCTATTGTAATATAAATTAAAATTGGTCATTTGGGGGCAGGGGGGAGACTGTTCCAGAAAAGGCTCAGTGAAGAAAAGCTCTTAATAAAATTAATATAACCAAGATCTGAAGGCAAATTACAAAGAAATTTTGTTATTTTCTCTCTCTCTCTCAAGGATGCCTGCCCCACATTGCCTGATGAATAAAGGGAAGGAAAAACTTCTCAAACTGTTACTTTAAAGAGAAATTTACCCTTGATGAATCATGTCACCTCTGTCAGACACACAAGACAATCAGGAACAATGGGACCTAGTGAGAATATAAAGTGTTAAAACTTTGCTCTTCTTCCACCAGAACTGATTTAAACTCGTGGGTGGTGGGGGGGAGAATTTTATTATTGGTTTCTGTAGGAAAAGCAATATATTGATAAGAAAATAGATTCTAACACTGCAACTGACATGGACCACCAGAGAGATGTGGGAAGTGCCAGGAATTTAGCTTTGAAAATGCAGCATGAAAGGTGGTGCTTCACCACTTGATGTCACTGTAGCATTTAATGTTAGTAATTCCTTGCCCGTTTTTAGTAGCTGATGTTGTATCTGGATTTTGGTTTTTTAATTATCATTTTTATCGCGATCATCGCTGCTGTTTTTAATCAAGAATGAAAGGTAGCCCTCAATTCTAACAATTAATTTTGTTGAGTATTAAACAAACAGCATAAAGCCTTGGGCAGCAAACTGTAATGAGCTGATTCAGGGGTGGGTGGAACTTGCACAGTTCAAGGTCTGGAAATCTGTCAAATCTGCTACCGTAGCTGTTGGTGAAATTGACCAAGTTTCAATCCGCCTCCCTTTATATCCAAACCCTCTTCCCCCTTCCTGAAATAGGTATGTCCTGATGCTGAGGCCCCTGTGCAGATCTTTCTCTCAGTGACAGAGAGATAATGTCTCTGTCACTGAGAGTTTCTATGTAAAAATTTTACATAGAAACAGTTTTATTTGACAACTATTCAGAAAACAAACTCATTTCAGGCAGTGATTGCTTCCATGCTGTGTACACAGAATATCAGATAAGAGTTTCTGGGTCTCCTACTGCCCCCAGGTATTAGGAAAACAGAGGAGAGGAAAACAGAGGAGAGGAAAACGAGAGAGAGAGGAGAGGAGAGGAGAGGAGAGAGGAAGGAGAGAGAGGAGAGGAGAGGAGAGGAGAGAGAGGAGAGGAGAGGAGAGGAGAGGAGAGGAGAGGAGAGGAGAGGAGAGGAGAGGAGAGGAGAGGAGGAGAGGAGAGGAGAGGAGAGGAGAGGAGAGGAGAGGAGAGGAGAGGAGAGGAGAGGAGAGGAGAGGAGAGGAGAGGAGAGGAGAGGAGAGGAGAGGAGAGGAGAGGAGAGGAGAGGAGAGGAGAGAGGAGAGGAGAGGAGAGGAGAGGAGAGGAGAGGAGAGGAGAGAAGAGAGGAGAGGAGAGGAGAGGAGAGGAGAGGAGAGGAGAGGAGAGGAGAGGAAGAAAAGATAAGGAAGGAAAGGAAAGAAAGGGAAGGAAGGAAGGAAGGAAGGGAGGAAGGAAGGGAGGGAGGGAGGGAGGAAGGGAGGGAGGAAGGGAGGAAGGGAGGAAGGGAGGAAGGGAGGGAGGGAGGGAGGGAGGGAGGGAGGAAGGAAGGAAGGAAGGAAGGAAGGAAGGAAGGAAGGAAGGAAGGAAGGAAGGAAGGAAGGAAGGAAGGAAGGAAGGAAGGAAGGAAGGAAGGAAGGAAGGAAGGAAGGAAGGAAGGAAGGAAGGAAGGAAGGAAGGAAGGAAGGAAGGAAGGAAGGAAGGAAGGAAGGAAGGAAGGAAGGAAGGAAGGAAGGAAGGAAGGAAGGAAGGAAGGAAGGAAGGAAGGAAGGAAGGAAGGAAGGAAGGAAGGAAGGAGTGGAAGTGACGGTGTTCAAAGGGGTCTCAGGATGAGGGAAGAGACGAGGATCTGACTCCATGTTTCAGAAGGCTGATTTATTATTTTATGATATAAATTACATTAAAACTATACTAAAAGAATAGAAGAAAGGATTTCATCAGAAGGCTAGCTAAGAATAGAATAACAAAGAAATGATAACAAAGGCCTCTGTCTTGGAGTCCAATCCAGCTGACTGTGATTGGCCATTAATTAGAAACAACCACACAAGACCAATCCCAGATGCGCCTGTTGCATCCCACAGCAGCAGATAACCATTGTTTACATTTTGTTGCTGAGGCCTCTCAGCTTCTCAGGAGGAAAAATCCTAAGGAAAGGCATTTCCATAAAAGATGTCTGTGACAAGAAAGAAATGAAAGAAAAGAAATAAATTCTCTAAAATTATAATATCCTGAAACTGAGGCTAGCAGATGAGACCATGCACTACCAGCCAGATGCACACATCCCTTGATAGCCATGTGTAGCCAGCTGCAAAATTCCTTATCCAAAGGCTGCAGCCACACAAATGTCTCTGGGTGATTCTCTAACAGATGTGTCTCTGCTCCTTTCCTGGCTGCCTTTCCAGGGCTGCTGTGGTGGGGTGACCTTGGCCAGCTGCAGGGTGCTCAGCGAGCCACCCTCTCACTCCTCCTCCTCCAGCAAGTCAGCCAGGAGAAAATAAGATTAGAAGCTCACAGGTCAAGATAAGGACAAGGAGATTACTCACCAGTTACTGTCATGGGCAAAAATGCAGAAGATTAATTTAATTTATTGCCAGTTAATAGCAGAGGATGATAAAAACACCTTCCCCAACACCACCAATTGCTCTGGTGGGAATCCCTTCCATGAGGTGCCATTCCTTCAGGAGCTCTACTGTGGATCCCCACAGGCCAGGACCCCTCCAGGGGCTGTAATTTCCTTCAAGGACACATTTCCCCGCTCCTGCCTGGGCTCCCCCAGGAGCTGCAGGGGCATCTCTGTTCCCCTGCTGTCACAGACATCTTTTATGAAAAATCCTTTCCTTAGGATTTTTTCTCCTGAGAAGCTGAGAGGCCTCAGCAACAAAATGTAAACAATGGTTATCTGCTGCTGTGGAATGCAACAGGTGCATCTGTGATTGGTCTCATGTGGTTGTTTCTAATTAATGGCCAATCACAGTCAGCTGGCTCGGACAGAGAGCCGAGCCACAAACCTTTGTTATCATTCTTTCCTATTCTATTCTTAGCTACCCTTCTGATGAAATCCTTTCTTCTATTCTTTCAGTATAGTTTTAATGTAATTTATATCATAAAATAATAAACCAAGCCTTCTGAAACATGGAGTCAGATCCTCGTCTCTTCCCTCAACCACAAACCCCTGCGACCTCGGTCACACTCTGTTCCCTCCCATGGGCTGCAGGGCCTCAGGGGCTGAGCTGCCCCAGGGACACGTCAGCTGCAGCACCCACAGCAGCTCCCTGGCTGTTTGTCTAACATTTGTCCCACTGCTGTCCCTCACAGCTGCTGAGCAGTGTTTTTTGCCCTCTCTCTCACATGTTGTCACAGGAGCTTTTCCCCACAGCTGCTCCGTTCTGGAGCTGTCTGGCACAGGGGCATCCCCCAGTCTCATCTGACAGGAGCCACCCCTGCAGCCCACTCACCACCAAAACCATCTGTCTTTCTGGCTTCCAGTGTCTGCGGAACACACACATGGCTTTGTGCTTCACCCCCAGTGATCTCCAAGTAAAATACAGAAATGGAGGCTCAGGCTAAAATATGTGATGCACAGATCGTGTGAGCAAAGTTTCCTTACGCATAATTTTCCTCTTTTCAGTTTTCCCTTTAACTTTTCAGTTTTCTCTTTAACTTTTCAATTTTCCCTTCAGACTTTTAACTTTGGCAGTGCTCTGTTAAATTCTGACATTCACACCCATGCAAGGGAGGCTTGAAGGCCAGCAAGATGGCTACTGTTCGATTGTAGTGTTCAGTTTAGTCCCATTTCTAAATAAGGGAGTCAATGCAGCACTGGCCAAGATACACCCTCTATAAAACTGGTCAAATGGGTCACAAACAGAAATAATTAATGCTGATAATTACCTTACACTGCTGTATTGAGCCAATTAATATACATCCCAAGCCATGTTAAGGGAATGTTACCTTTACTGAGGAATTTTGTCTCTTTCACTTAATCTGTAGAACTAGTTCAGGGTTTTAAATTAAATATGAAATCCAGCCTACTTGCCTGTGTTTTAATGTGTTGAGAATGCGCTTTTTTTGCTTTTGCTCTTAAACTTGTGTATTAGCTGAGGCCACAAGGTCTTTGGTGCAAGTAAGCTTGAGAATGAAAATGCTGATGGGAAAATGCATTTCTATTCTTTTTCTTTTCTTTTCTTTTCTTTTCTTTTCTTTTTTTCTTTTCTTTTCTTTTCTTTTCTTTTCTTTTCTTTTCTTTTCTTTTCTTTTCTTTTCTTTTCTTTTCTTTTCTTTTCTTTTCTTTTCTTTTCTTTTCTTTCCTTCCTTCCTTCCTTCCTTCCTTCCTTCCTTCCTTCCTTCCTTCCTTCCTTCCTTCCTTCCTTCCGCCACTTCCTTCCTTCCGCCACTTCCTTCCTTCCGCCACTTCCTTCCTTCCGCCACTTCCTTCCTTCCTTCCTTCCTTCCTTCCTTCCTTCCTTCCTTCCGCCACTTTCTTTTCCTTTCTTTTCCTTTAACAGCATCAGATGAAGGAAATGGATCAAGACTCTAAAGCACGCCAGGCTTTCCTGACTCACAGAGCAGAGTTTATGAGAATAATGTGTGCAGCTGTGACCTCTGACAGTCCCTCCTGAATCCTGCAGGGAGCCACAGTGCTGGTGAGGTATTTCTCTGAGAAATGCAAGTTTGGCCAAGTTCCTCCCGGGCTTCTAACTCTCTGTTGTAAATTACTTTCATACAGAACCCACAATGCAGAGTTCAGTCTGGGAACCTCCTTTTTTTGCCAAGAGGTTTTCAAGACAGACTTTTTTATTATTATTATTATTGTTATTATGCACAGATTTGGAGCTTTTCCTTGTGAGTGGCCTCCCTGCTGTGTGACAAATGTGTGCTTGTTCAGCTGCAGGTAATGCCACACCACCCTCGGCGGAGTGCAGGCTTTGCATTTCACCCTGTCCAGACCAAGGCTGCTTTTTCTGACAACTTCTGCAACTTTTCCATGCAGTTCTGAAATTAAAAACCTGGACATTATGCTCTCTGGTCCAAGTTATCCATCATAAAAGCTGAACTTTTTTCTTTTCCATTTTAATCCTGTCTTTTGTGAAGCATTTGGGTAGAGTGGGTCTTCTGGGTGCTGTGAATGATACTAACTAGAGAACAGGAAGGATTGGTGAGATAAAGGTCTAAATCTCTTATTTCAGGATATGATGGGGTTTTTTTTCTGTGTTAGACCTCTTGAGTCTCTGTAGGCCAGGAGTGGATGATGATTCAGGCTCATGCAGGTGCTCATTCTGGAAAGCAGCTGACACAAAAACTGTCAGGAGTGTTTTGCAAAATCCTCTTTGTGCCTGCAACCAGTGTTTTTGAAAATAATGCAGAAGTCTGCAACAAACAAACAAACAAACAAACAAACAAACAAACAAACATTTCTTCATATTACTATTTTGAATGAATGAATGAATGAATGAATGAATACATAAATAAATATTATTTATTCAGATTACTATTTTAAATAAATAAATATATCTATAAATAAATATTATTTATTCAGATTACATATGTATATGTATATGTATATGTATATGTATATGTATATGTATATGTATATGTATATGTATATGTATAAATAAATATTATTTATTCAGATTACTATTTTTTCCCTCCTCACATGCTGCACCAAGGCAGAGAAGCTACCAAATTGCATGAAAATTGTGACTGGTATCTCCTATTTTTTAAAAAAATGTTTTTGAAAAGTCCCAGAAAGGCATCCAAACTTCAGCTCTGTGAGTAGTCCCATTGATAACAGAAGTGATATTATTTACTGATCAAAAACACTTCAGATTTATGTATTTTCTCTAAAGATAAAATAATTCTGAAAAAAACAGAAGTGGGAGCTTATTTTGCCAGCCATTCACTGTATTGAGAAAATGAGCACAAGGCATTTCTGGCATTTCTGTTTACATGTTTTGTTCACTCACTACTGGGAACTTTGTGTGTTTATTATTGCTTAATTTCAGGCGTGCTATTCTAACCTAATGATGATGAAACTTGGCTGTGACTGGTTCTAAGGCCCAAATTTTTGCTGCAAGGAAGAAAGAGTAGCATGAAAAAAAGTTAATTTTTCTGGGAACTCCTTTTAAGCGGATAATAACTTAGGATTGTGGCATTCATGTGAAAACTGGAAACAAACAAACAAAAAACCCATGCTATAAAACATGTTCTATTTATGAACTGGTATCTTTTTATTACACTGTTTATAGATAGAAGAGATAAATCTGTGTGGCTAAAAGCTGTGTGATTATCCCACACTGTTTTCTGCTGCTTGATTTCAGCTCACCCACCACCCCATACATACACACAGAAAACCTGTGTGTTTCTAAGGTAGAAAACACTAAACACTAAATGTATTTATTTAGGGAATTTGAGACAAAAAGCATTTCCTCTTTGCAGCTACTCAAACCTTACAAGCAGGTTGTAAATTTATTTTCAAGCTGCATAAACATATCAGGTAGGAAAGACTGTTGGACTGCTCAATTTCTGTGTAAAACAAAGGTGGTGGAAGATCAGTGCAAAAATGAACCTGACTGGACAGAAAGTTACATCTTAGTTAGGCAGGAGTTTGGTGTTTTGGTTTTTTTTAAGTAAATATCTATGTCTAATTAGCTAAGAAATATTTGACTGTAATTTTAGCTGGTTTTGATTTAGATCTATGTTGGCTGAAAGTAGAAAATCCTGATAAATTACCTCACTGCACCTTCAGAAAAGAACTCCAAGGACCCATACCCCTTAAAAGTCAATCAATTGCTGAAGAACAAAATTCAGTGAAGAGTGTTTTAATGGTCACCATATAACCAGAGATGAATTAGATGTCATCGAACAGGAAACGTATCTTGAGAGAGTTGAGGAGTTGAAGGCTTATGCACCCCAGAAAACTTGATTAATACACTGTAAGTGCAATAGGGGAACCACTTCATGGGTTTGTACACACAGAAAACTTAATTAATGGTATTGGTCTAAATTGGACTGAAAATTTGCTGTTTATCTGTACAAAACTTGGGGTATCCATTAAACAAAGATAGATAAGATCTTTTGGTAGTAATTAAAACACACAAATTACTTACGCCATCATTCAATAGGCAGACCTTTGGTAGTGTCTATAAAAAATCTTGCATGTTTTACTGTAAATAAATGCCTGAAAATGGTTGGGTTTTTGAAAATGTCTACAGTGAACAAATTTCCAATTTTAACTAAATTTGTTTTATTAGGAATGTTCATCTAACAGCTTTTTGCTGTGAGATTTAAAACTTTTTGTTTCAGAATTCTCACTCAGCCGCCTGCTCTGTCTGCAGTCTCTGACAGAAATAACAAAAACTTATCAGGAGACTAATAAATTAAAGGGAGTAGCACAATCCTTCCTTCTCTCCGATAATCAAAATATTTATATTCTTATATTCAAGCTGTGGATGGCTCTGCAGCTCATTCAAGGACATTACCCTGCTTGACACTGGAAATGTTCTTATTTCTCACTCATACCTTTGAGGAAATCAAGCTGCTGTGCCTGTGAAAGTGGCAGCTCATTTACCAGAGCTCTTGATGTTCTCATCTCAAGGCCAGCTCCAAGCAACACCTGCTCCTGTGAGCACACTTAATAATGCTTGAGAGACCCTGACATGAACAAAGCTGCCTTTTTGGGGATTTTTCCTTTTTTACAGCCCTGGAACATGGCATTCTGAACAGCAGGCCTTGCACAGGAGCTGCCCTTCACCGCAAGCTGCCAGGGAGATCAGAGGAGGGGAGCAGAACAACAGCTGCAGATGTGATCTCCTCAAAAGGTTTTTGCCTCATAACTCATCCCAGGCTGGGATGAAAACAGGTGGAGGAGAAAAAAATATTATAATGGACATTTAACTTATTTACTTATTTGTTTGTATGCATTGCAAAATCACCTTTTGCTGTTGTTGCCTTTTACATCAGAGCAACAGTGAGTGAACAGTTAGCCCCTGCTGGTTTACCCAAAAAAATTCTGCATGGAGATCCCTGTAATGGGGATAATGATTTAAAAGAGATAACAAAACTTTCACTTCTGAATAGCTCTGAGCAGCCAGGCTGGTTTTGTCAGTGAATATACAATAAGTAGATTTGATTGTCCATGGCTAGGATGGAGAAAAAAATTCTGCTTGGGTCAATATATTCTAGTTAGAATTAATCTCAATTAATTAGAAAAAAATGTTTAGTGCTATACTATTATTATCATAATAATTTTTATTCTTATTTTCATCATCATTATTATTATTTTCATTATTATTCATTATCATCATCATTATCAAAATAAGTGTTTCAGTATAAAGTAAGATGTATAGCTGGAAAACCAATAAAAACTTCCTTTTTCTTTCCCCCTTTCACTGAGAATGCATTCTTTGGCGGGGGAAAAAAAGGAAAAAAAAAAGTGTTGAAGGAGAACAGAAGTCTACAAACTTTTCATTGTCCCTAAAATCCTTACTTCAAGACCTTACAATCTACAGCAGTTAGATGCTGCTGTATCATCCCAGTTAGGTTTTTGTACATGCACTGTAATATGAGCTGTGGAATTATTATTTCTCCATGACAAAATCTCAGGAGACCATTTCTTTTCATAAAAATAAATTTTACTGACAAAATTTAAACACATGCATTCATTCTCTAATCACTCTAGAATAGAAAACAACGGAGATTACAATTTTCTTCCAAGGAGTGTAATATTTTAACTTCATGATTCATTTTTCTGTTCCAGAGGGAGACAAAAGAAAACTACAAGTTCTTCTCAGAGGCTCACCTCATCATGGAATAACTGGATGTGATATATGTGTGAAAATGCATTTTCACAACTGCAAATCCATGGAGCAGCTCTGTTATCTCCCTGAATGCTACAGCCCAGTGTCATCTTCCAGCTTAGATCAGACTTTGTGGCTTGGGCAGTCTGACATACTCCTAAATATGGAAGCATCAGAAATCCAAATCAGTATTTACTTTGGGAGCAATCAACACAAAACATAACAAAAACCTCCAACATTTTTACATTCACTTAGTTGCTTTAGATTTACTGGAATGCACTGGAAAAAAATTAAATATTTTGGCACTTTACAATCTGTTTCCTGTTGGATCTCTTTCATCTAAATGTGGCACATCTGTGCTATTGATAAATGACTCAGCCTTTGTGAGCATTGTTACAAGTTCTGTTTAATGAGTTAATAATTGTCCATTTCCAAGTACAAAGGTTTAATACATTTTTTTTAAACATGCTACAATGATTGTATTAATGCCTGTGAAACTTTTTGACAAAGTGACAAGGCTCATTTTGCCTTCCTGCTCACATATTTTTATCAGTTCAATTTACCTTTTTATCAGTGCAATTAACCTTTACTAACTCTTCACTGAAACCAAGCACTTACTTTTGAGAGCGCATTTGAAGCAAAAAAGTTTTTCCAGAACTTCTTTCTGTTTCATAAAACTTTTCAATTAAACTCTTTTTTATGCAGCCTTTGGGTCACACAGGACAGCAATGCTGTGAATAATAATAAAAGATGTGCCAGGAAGAAAATATGGAATGCAAACAGAAAAACTGCCAATTGGTGATTAAGTAAGAGTTCTACATGAGATTAGGACTAACATTGATTTCTGTGGTGGGTTGACCTTTGCTGGCCCCCAAGTGCTCTACCACTTCCAGAGGAAAGACAGGTGAGGAAAATAGAAAAAAATTAAGATGGAGTAGATTATTTATCTACTTTACAGGCAAAACAGGCTTGATTTGGTGGAATTAATTAAATTTCCTGCAAATTAATCATAACAGAGTAGGACAGTCAGAAACAAAAAAATAATTTAAAAACCCCAACCAAACAAAAAGCCACAAATATTAACAGCAACAACAACAGCAACAACAAAACACCCCCTCCCCCCCAAAAAAAATTTAAGATATTTAAAAGAGCCCACACATCCCCACCAAAAAACCACTCCACATTCAAACACCTCCACCCCTCTATATCTAAAACCCTCAAAACTCTCCTTATGAAAACCCAGGAGATGGCTTCACATGCACTTCTTGTGCCTGTATACATATTCATCTCCTTCAGTTTATGACCACTTTAAAGGATTGAATTTTCACTGGGATTTCACAATTGCATATTATAAATGCATTAGAAGGGTTTAATTTTCACGAACTGGCATTGTAAAAGCCTTCTCTTAACACAGGTATTTGTTACTGAATATTTGTAGGCTTGAGTATTTCTTTTTTTTTTAAGTGTTTTGATTAGCTGCATAAACCAAGAAGCATTCAATTGAACAAATCCTGTTGCAAAAGGAAGCACTGAGAACATTTCTGCTGTTCTGCTTCAAAGCCACGTTGAGGATGTTAACACCCTGGCACGCCGCCTACATCTCAGGAATTCATGGCTGTTAAAAACAGGTATTTGCAGTGCTGGAGTCAGAGTGGGAGGATGAACACTTAAGGCAGAGAACTGTGATTATCTGAAAAGTTTCTAGGTAAACTAAACCTATCTTTCATGCAGTGGAAGCACAGATGAAAAGCATCAGGTTGCTGCACCCCTCCTCAAGGTTTAGCTCCATCCTAAGGAGCACAAGTGTTCCTGAATAATGCCCTTTCCAACATCCTGCTGGGCTTGGGATGTACTGTGCCTGCTGAACAAATTGTTTAGTTTTATCAACACCAACTGGATCCTTTAAAACAAAAAAGAAAAGAAAAGAAAAAAAAAAACCTGGAGGAGTTAAGAGTCTTTTCTCTTGTGAATTCAGTTTGTGACGAGGTGAAGAAGCCATGACGACCTCGGTTGCTTTAATTAAACGCACACCTTGAAAAAAATATTCTCCATCTGTTTGACTTGCTCATCAAGGCAGGCAAAACAGAATGGATTTATGGATTTCACAAACAAATTGGTGACATTTTCTGAAATTTGTGCACCCTATCTGTGCAGCCAGTAAATGGTAAACATGAGTCACAGCTGCAAGGAGTATGGAATCATCCACTAGAGCAGGGAGGGAGTAATTTTCCGCAATTTATTCCACTTGGTTTTAAAAATACTGCACATTTTGTTTCCATAGACATGAAATTCGCTTGCTACAAAGTCAGCAGGACTCTGTCTTCTCAGAATGAAGCTTCTGCAACCAGAGATGGATCTTCTGAGCCTTATCTGGACCTAAAGTGATGAGACTCCACTCACACAAAACTGCAGCTACACAACAGAGAGCAGCCGCAGGCTGGCATAAACTACTTAATTATCTGATTTTTGAGTCTAATTATTATATGATAATATGATATAATAGATTAAATTATTTTTTGAGGTGATATTTTGAAGGTGATATGCTCAATCAAAGGGTGTTTTTTAAGCTTTCTCTATCAGCTTAGTTAGGTAAGGGGAAAACTGAAGGTGTGCAAAAAACTACATCAAGGAGACCCTGACTGAAATTAGTGTTTAACTAAGAATTTTTCTGCTCTTTCCCAAGGTCTTGCCTACCATCCCTACTATGCCTGAAGTGAGAAAACAAAATGTTCTTTACAGCTGCATTAAAAATGGAAATAGGAAGACATGCCTCAATACAGAATGTTTATTTAGGAAATCAAGATATGGGGCTGTGAATCAGCTGGCTTTTCCTTTTTTGTTTTTAGTTTTTGGGGCTTTTTTTTATAGCAAACTGTACTGTTATCTGATTTATCTTACTGGGCCTGCTTCTGGATATTTTAAGAAGTGCCCAAATGAATTATTCTTCTGAACTTAAACTGGAAGTTCTGGTGGCTTCTTTGTGGTTTTTGCTCAGTGCCATGTACAGGTTATGCTGACACAGAGATCTCCTTCATGTGAGTTACTGAAGGATTACATTTTCCCTGTCCCACAGTTTCCCTTAACTTCAGCCCAGGAACTCCCTGTAACCTAGTGAAACTCCAGAGATATGATTTATTTGCAAATAAAATTAAAACCAGCTTTTTGGCAGAAGAGGATGTGACCAGTGCTATGCATCATTAAACACAATGGGAAATGAGGTGAGAACAGCACAGAAAGAAGCACACTATAATTTATCTCATTTTCACTGGGTTTCTTGAATAATTGTGAAGCACTGCAACATGAGTATCCTGAGGGACCAAACAGGGAAGGAGCTTTAACTGTTCCTGCTCTTTCTTCAGCTTTGTCAAGACAATAAGAAATTTAAGTCCAGGAGTGAAATTTTTAAGTAAAGTACCCATCCTAAGGTGCAGAAAAATGTCAAAGGCCTGACTGGAAAACTGAAAATGAGAATGGCTAATTGATAATGAGAAGTAGCTTCCAGTGACTTTCATTGCAGTTAAATGTCCAAGCACTGAAAATCCAATTAGACTAGAACAGGGATTTTGAATGAGGCACTGATGGTTTGCAGTCCACAGGTAAGAGAGCCTAAAATGCATAAAGGAAAAACAGTGTGCATGCATGGGCCTGTTAGTGGTGGGAGTGAAAATCTGCACTCTTAAATGTATTGGGTGTTCAGGGCCACATCACCAGGACCATAAATGCCCAGCTGTGATGTAACTCTTCTCAGGAAAATCACAGCTACGTTTGTTTTCCTGGAGTCAAGATGTTTCCAGTAGGAGTAACTTATTGACTGCGCTGTTTTATTTTTGTTGAAATGTACCTATCCAGCAGCTGGTATGTGCTGAAGAATTGTGAGGCATCTGCTTGGATTCGGTTTTTTTTTCTCTCAATCAGTAATTAATAATACCTCGAGCACTGGTATTACCATGCAATAATACCATCAGCTTAAAGCTTCTTAGCTCCCAGATGTCCTTGAGTGGGGGATGCTAAGTCCTCTTTGTTCTTCTAAAACAGAAACACAGGATGGTTGGGGCTGGAAGGCATCTCTGGAGCTCATCCAGCCCAGGCTGGGTCACCAGGTGACACGGGAACAAATCCAGGTAGATTTGTGGTGCTTCCAGAGAGGGGTACTCCACAACTTTCCTGGGAAGCCATTCCAGTGCTCTGCCCCTCCAAGGAAAGAATTTCTTCCTCATGTTGTTGTTTAGTCTATTGCTCCTTGTCTTGTCACTGGGCACCACTGAACAGAGGCAGGAACTGCCTTGGAGACAGTTATATGCAATAATTAATTCCTTCATAGCCTTGTCTTCTCCACACCTTTATTTACCACATCCTTCAAGCTTATCAATTCCAGGATGCATCGAGAAGGAACCTCCTTCCTTTTGATCCAGCTTGAAAATACACCAATGTGAAAAACACCAATCTCTTGCTTTTAAAATTTTAAAAGTTTAATAGTAATGAAATGGTTCTAAAATAGTAATGCAATTAGAGTAATAATAATTTGGACAAATTGAATTAGGACAATATGAGACAATAATAAAAAAGGAGTTATGGACATCTGGGTACCTTTTCTGGGCAACATAAGAGCAGAAAAAAACCACTCGTTAACAGAGGATTAACCCTTAAAAACAATAACCTGTTGCATATTCATACACCTCATACATGATATATAAATTCCATTCAAACACAGATTCTGTCTAGTCTGGGTCAACTTCTTCCTCTGGACCCTAACAGCATCTTTAGGGTTGAGCAAGGCGGGAAGAAGTTCATTTCTTCTGATAATGGGGCAATAAATTCCTTTTCTCTGAAAGATTCAGGTGTCCTGTGGATGCTATCTCACTGTGAGTCCTTTCTTTCCAAAAAAAATATCCTACATAGCATAGTTTCTATTTTAACATTTTGTTATAACCTAAAACTATATTTACCACACTACTTAAAGAGAATTAATACACCATTACTTTCTAACACAACACATATAATATTCATTTTAATACTTGTGAAAAGCCAATCACAAAATACGCATTTTTCACACCGAGATTTCACCCCAAAGAACACTCAACTCTTCACATCCCACACCCCCCAAACCCTTGTGCTGAGCAGCCCAGAGCCCCACAAGCCACCTGGGGCACGCTGTAGGGCCGATAACACCCTGCGTCCTTCCACCACGAGGTGTGGGAACCCACAAAACCAGAGGGTTTTGGGAAAGCTGCAAAGGGCAGGCCCCAGAGACAGCGGGACTGTGATGGGAGCTAAGCAGCAGCCATGAGATTGGTCAGCAGGAAAATTATGTAAGTAGAAAAGCAAGGACAAATAGAACAATGATGTGTGTATTAACACTTGTCTAGAATAACTCCCTAAGCTACAGAAAAGTTTCTCTAGCAAGATATTAGGAAGTCTGAAGCTTAATAATGGAGGTCTGTGCATTGTGTTTTAAGGCTCACAAGCAGGTATTGTGTTTGAAATAAGCAAGCAGTGTTTAACCAAAGGTACGTGTGCTTACAGTGGTTGGATAGAACTACTGTCAGTGTGCTTTTGCTTTGTGTGATTGGTCAAAAAACTTACAAAGTGAGTTGTGACATTGAGTTCTGTGTCTGCTGCCCGGGATGTGAGCTGCTGGCATCTTCCCATTGCCACAGCCATGTAATGAGAGTGATGCTGGGAAATCAAACAGCTCGAGGCAGTTCCTCAGCAGCCCCATCCCGTTTGTGATTTGTACACAGACCCCGGCCAGTGAAATGAGGCACTTCTGTAAGAGCTGAAATGAGAGATGTGGGGCTCCAGGGGCTCTGCAAAATGCAGTTTATTCCATCCAAGGTGTCACAGCAGCCCAAGACTGTGGGTGACAGAGCTGTGCCCACAGCTGTCAGCTCCAGCTGCAGGCAGGCCTGGACACCCTTTGGTTTTGGTTACAATGCATTATATACTTCTCTTTGCTGAGCATCTTAATACAGTAGAACCAATCTACACCTTGTTATCTATAGCCTATCATAACTACTATAATTACCATATTCATGTTACTGTTCTCCAATCACTAAAAGTTAGTACATTACAGTTTAAGCTAGAAGTTGTTATTCAGTTTTCTTGCAGTGGAAAATCCTGAGACCTTTTTTCTGCTTGCAGCTTTGCTGGCTTGTTTGCCTGTGCTCTTTCTGCTTGATAAAAACATCTTGTTTGGGGTGGGTTTATCCTTTGCTCTAAAGCCATAAAAACCCCTTCTAGCTAAAACACCCTTTGCCTCCTTGGTTATCCAGTGAGACTGGCTCAGCAATTCTTTTCTTCTATATCAAAACTTGCTTCCCATCTCTATTCTATTACAGTGGTTTTAGACGGTCACTGTGGTGAGAGAAGGACGAGAATCTTGTTTCTTGATCAGAAGGCTTGATTTATTCATATATGATATATAATACATTATAACTATACTAAAAAGAAAAAGAAGTTGCAGAGAGCTGCTCAGCTAAGAATAGAATAGAAGGAATGAATAACAAAGTTCTGTGTCTAGGGAATCTGTCCCTGAGCTGCTCCTGTGATTGGCCTTTAATGGTACACAAGGAAGATGAGCCACAGGGGCACCTGCTACATTTCACAGCAGCTGAAAACAATTGTTTACATTCTTCTTCTGGGGCTCTGCTTCCCAGAAGATAGACAAATGTAAAAGAAAAGATTTCTATGAAAAAATGTCTGCGACACTATTCTTTCATCAGACTCTACATTTAAAAATCTTTCTGCCAAGCATACGTATCTGCGAGACTTTCTTGTCAAACTTTCATCCTTCCCAACATATTTCCATAGGGCAAGAGCCGGGAAGGAGGAGCCGCAGCCGGCCCGGCCCCGGACGGACGCGCTATCCCGCCCCGCCGCCGCGCTCCTCCCTTCCGCCGGGACATGGCGCAGGAGCTGCGAAGCATGGACGGCGACGTGGAGGACGGCGAGCTCTCGGGCTCCGACTCGGACATGCCCGGCGCCGGCTCCCCCGGACAGGTGAAGGCGGGCGGCGGCCGGAGCGCCGGGCGGGGAGCGCCGGGCCGGGGGCACAGCGGTGCGGGAAGGCCGCGGAGGCCGCGCCTCAGGGGGTTTTGGCGCCGTGGGGCGCTCATTCCCGGGCTGCTGGCTTCTCCCGGGGCTTGTTGGCCTCTCCCGGGGCTGCTGGCTTGGCTGTCCCTGCGGTGGTGGCTGTCCCTGCGCTGGTGGCTGTTCTTGCTTTGGTGCTGGCTGTCCCTGCTTTGGTGGCTGTCCTTCCTCGGTACCTCCGGGGCCTCCCCGCGTGGTGCGCGGGAACAATGGGGGCAGCGGCGACCGTGAGGGCGAGCGGCCGGAGGAGCGCGCAGGAGAGCCCCGAGCGCTGCCGGCTGCCAGCGCCAGCAGCCCGCGGCTCTTCGTGCCTGGGTAGAGAGGCCAGCGCTGTCCCCTTGTCTCTCTCTATGTCCCCGTTGTGTCCCCTCCGCCACCAGCCCGAAGTCCCCAGGACAGGGAGGAGCTGCAGCCAGGCCAGAGTAGGCTCCAGCACGGGCACAGGGATGGAGCAGCTCTGCCGGCAGCAAAGGTGCCACGGCTGCCATCGCTCACCCGGGCACCAGAAGCTTTGGGCTGAGCTCAGGGCGGCCTCGCAGGGCCCGAGGGGCCGCGGCAAAGACGGACACGGACAATTGCCGAGGGGTGCAGGGACGGCAGCGGGGGAATGGCTGCCGGTGCCAGAGGGCAGGGCTGGCTGGGATCTTGGCAATGAGGAATTGTTCCCTGGCAGGGTGGGCAGGCCCTGGCACAGGGTGCCCAGAGCAGCTGGGGCTGTCCCTGCATCCCTGGCACTGCCCGAGGCCGGGCTGGACACTGGGACAGTGGGAGGGGTCCCTGCCGTGGCAGAGCTGGCACTGGAAGGGATTTAAGATCCCTTCCAACCAAACCAGTCTGTGATTCTCAGAGGATATGAGGAACTTAATCTGTGAGGAATTTTTACTAAGAGTGTGAGGTATTCACAGCAGTGTACAGACAGGGAAAGATTTCAAAGATCAGTGTATGACACTATATGCGTGACAAATTTTATTTTCTCCAGTTATTTTGATCTCTGCGATGTAGCTCTGAGAAATCAGAGAAGTTTTTTACAGAAATGCTCAGTCTTTTTTTATTGATGCTGTGTTTATGGTTGTTGCATTACACTTGAAGTTAAAAGTTTGTATTTCATAATGTGGTAAGTTGAATGCTTCCCTTTTCTGACTGGAGAAAGAAGAAACAGCACCGTGTTGATGAAAGCAGTAAGACTAAAGACAGAATTTTCATTTCACCTGAAAGTGAAGGAAGAGATCTTATTTTGAAAGATAATGGGACAGCATATAACTTTATGATAAAAACTCAGTCACGGAATGACTGGAATTAGGAGTAAAAGCATTTCTTGAGTATTTTTATATCATAAGACATAGTTAAACCGTGGTGTCTTCTTGGTTTAAAGGAGGAAAAGTGGGTGGTTCTGTAAAGGTTCTGCTGTCCCCAAGTTGGTCATGTGCTGTCATGACTGAGGGATCACAGAACACTCTTAGTCTGAGCACCATCCCAGTATTGTGGGTTTGATTTTGGGGTTTATTTTTTGGTCATTTGGTCTTCTCCCTTAAAACTGCAGAGCGGTTATTAACATCTCTGATGTTACACAAAGTTCTGGTTGCTTGCTGTGTTGTTCTGGTATTTTCCTGTTCTTAGAGCCTGCTGTGCGTCTTGCCCCGTTTGCGCATATTCGCCGCTTTTCCAGTTGTATAGTAATTTTTGCACAGTGAAGTTTGCCTCAAGGGGAAGGGCAGCTCCTGATGTTTTTCTGTGTCAGCCGTGCTCTATTTCATGCTCAGGCACTCAAAATGCAGCAGTTTCAAGGGATGCTCCTGTGCTGTGGCCCAGGAGATGCTCATGGAGGTCTGCTTGGCCACAAGGGCCAGAATTACATATTTTAGCTAATGGACGACTTGATAGCTCTTCTAATTTTCATTAATAATGGGTTTCAATTTGCATTTTAATTGCAGAAGCTGCACGCTGGCAGTGATTCCTGCCGGCCCTTCCAGAGCAGCCTCTCATGCTGTGCTCCCAGTGTTCCTTACAGGACCACCAAGAGCCTGGACTCCAGCGAGGAGAGCGGCTCCGACTCCGACGACGACGGCTGCCTGTGGAAGAGGAAGAGGCAGAAATGCGTCAACTTCTCCTCTGCCAAACCCGAGCCCTTCCAGCTCAGCCAGAGCCACCAAAAACAGACTGCTGTGCGCGGGAAGAAGGTCAACAACATCTGGGGCGCCGTGCTCCAGGAGCAGAACCAGGATGCCGTGGCGACCGAGCTTGGGATTCTGGGCATGGACGGTTCAATTGACAGGAGCAGGCAGTCTGAGACTTACAACTACCTGCTGGCTAAAAAGCTGATGAAGGAAGCCCAGCAGAAGGAGGCAGAGACTTTGGATAAGGAGCTGGATGAGTACATGCACGATGACAAGAAGACGTGTCCAGCAGAGGAGGAGAACGGGCAGGGCTTCCTCAAACGGAAGAGGCCCGTGAAAGACAGACTGGGGGAAAGGCAGGAGATGAAATACAAGGGAAGGTATGAGATCACAGAGGAAGATTCGGAGGAGAAAGTGGCAGATGAGATTGCTTATCGGTGAGTTAAAAAATGGTGCATCTTCACTAAGTATTGGTGGTTGCTAGAAAGAAGTGGGGGGAAAGTTGCCCTGCTGCTGAATGAGGTGTCACAGCGGATTGATGCCTCAGGTTTTGGCTTTTATATTTCTCAGATTCTGTGCTGCTTTAGTGTGTTCTTCTCAGCTTCGTATTAGGGGATGGTGAGCTCTCTTCACAGAGTAGGAACTCAGAACAATTCCTGCTCTAGCTGGGGACCAAGGACTGGTGATCCAGATCTCAGGCCCAACAGCATAAACAATGTGGACTGAAGAGAGAAAAACAAGCAGGATAGGACTTAGGGGCTGAAGCTGTAATTGGACAATTAACTTAAATGTGCAAATGGAGCAGAGCTTATAAAAGTGAGAGACCCTGTGACTGGTTGTCCATTTTTGTGACCATTTTGCCTTCACCTGGGGTGTGGCCCTGGCTGGGCTCTTGTGCTGCCCAAGATGTGTCCATTGAGGCCTTGTAATAAATCCCTACTTTATTCTTTAACTCTGTCTAGACTCTCCTCTAGGTCAGCCTTCTCAAGGCATAAAGATGACAAAAAGCATTTCCAAAATTCTGGGATAAAAATGCATCACTGTGGCTGGTGACCTTGCAGAAACATCCAAATAATACTGCCTGTTTCTTCGAATTATTATATTTTTACTTACAGAGCCACTAGGGTAGTTTGTTATTTAGGAGCGGGGAAAGGAAAAATACTGCTTCTCATTATACAGATTTAGTAGTGGCCTTTTTTGGGAAATACCCAGTGGTTGTTTCGAGTTTGACACTAATGCATACATGCTGTGGTCACAAAAAAAATCTGTTCTAAACCTTGAAACTAGATAACTTGGGCAGTGCAGTGTTTTGGATGGAGTTAAACTGCCATGCTCCTCTTTAAAGTGGTGCAAGGGAAGAAAATTACGTTAAATGGGAAATAAGACTTAGAATATTTACTGACAGCTGGACATTTAAATAAAACTTGGGTTTATTGGTCATAGTTGTTTTTGTACATGTGGTATTAGTACAGCAATTAGTTATTAATGCTGTTAATAGTTCTGGGTAGTTCCTCATTTCTTAATTTGAAAAGTTTAAACATATTTCTTGCAATAAACTTCTTTTTGGTGTATACAGCTTCATTGAAATAGGGCAGAAGCCTCTTTTTTCTAATTGTAGTAGCAGTGGCACTGAGCTGTATCAGTAGGGTTCTGTTGTAGTGTAATTTTTTTGTTGTTTTGTTTGCTTTTTATAGATTATTGCAGATCAGTCAATAAATTATTTCTTCTTTGTTATGTAGGTTAGACTGAAATGGCACATGATACAGGGGAACTTTTATACTTCCTGTTTTGTCCAGTTGCTGATTGAACTGTAAAAAGTTAATTTAAACTGTTAAATGCACAAGAAGCTTTTATATTTTGATTTCAGAGGTTTATGCAGGTCTTTGCAGTTTCGTATTTGGTTTGATACTTCACATGTGAATAGAAGGAAAATAACCACTCAAGGCATTTTCATTGAAACAAGTTTTCAAAATGCATGCTGC
>NC_088200.1:72269833-72350197 GCF_028769735.1 Zonotrichia leucophrys gambelii | reverse complement strand
GCCACAGCTGAAGTGCTGTGTGCACTTGTGGGCCCTGGGAAGCAGAAAGTCATGGAGGGGCTGCAGCGTGTGCAGAGAAGGACAGGGGAGCTGGGCAAGGAGCACAGGCCCACTTAGGAGGTGCTGAGGGAGCTATAATATGGACAGTGGGAGGCACACGAGGGACCTTCAGGCAGCTTTCCATCAATCCCGCATGACAGTGCTCACCACAATGGCCATTTACCTACTAAAATTGCCATCACTATATCCAAGTGCTGTAGACAGTGGAGTAGGTGACACTTCGATCTTGTGGCTGGTTTGCTGGCTTGCTGGTTTGCTAGGAGTGATTTGCCATGTTCATTTTCCCCTTTTCCCACCATCATAGATGCCACTGCACAATGCTTCTTGCACTTTTCCAGCACTGTATGAGATTGTGATCCAGTTTTAGTTTTCCACATCTGCAGCAGCAGTAGCAAAGGTGTTCCTGCTACTTTCGTACTTTTTCATTTCAGAGCTTTCTAGGACTAAAAGCTTCATTTTACAGTGACATTGTTGCTTGCTGATAGCTGCCAGGGAGGATTATCAACCTTATGTCCATCAAGAGTTGTGTTGGAAAGGCCTGTAAATATTTGTTTGGTTCGGACTTAGAACCCCTATGTTGCTGCAAAATAATCTGATTTCTCCTTAGAAGATATGGTGGTAGATCTGAAAAGAAATTACGTTCCTAAGGATTGGTGACGGCCTGTACCTCATGCTTCTCTCTTGCCACAGCTGACAGAACCAACGGCTGTCTCTCCCCTGGCTCCCGCTGCTCCTGGAGAAGAAGCCCAGGAGGAGCAAATTGAGATGGATGAACGCCAGACTCCATCATTGGTCACACCAGAGACTGGATATCCAGAGCCCGTAAGTGCCAGTTGTGGGTTGTGCTGTCTTTAGTGCAAGGCAGAGGTACAAGTTTCAGAGCCACCAGGGCTTCCTGTTTCTGGCTGAGGATGCTGAGTGCTGGAGTCCTGCCAGGAGCTGGGGATTTCCTTCAGGCAGTGACAGCAGAATTTGAGCTTCTACCTGTGATGTTGAGGCCCTAAAGGGCTCTTGTTTTGGCTTGAGCATCTGGTTGTATGGCTCATTGAAGCTCTGTCTTTGGGCTTCCACAGCACGGTGGCCAAGTGCTCACGTTTTAGTGCTTGATGTCACAGGGCTTTGTTTGTGTGTTTTGCAAGGTGTGTTTGCCCTGAGACAGGAGGATTGCAATGGAGGTAGAGGTGGGTAGGGAGGCAGAAAGAAGAAGCTGAATAAATGTGATTTTGAGGCTGCAAGAGGAAAAAAACTGAGGCTGATGGCAGCTCCCACTCACTTGCTCTGCATTTGTGTGTACAGAAGATCAAGGCAGAGCCACAAGCAGAGCTGCCTGAAGCACAGAGTGACATCATGGACATGAAGAGAAAGAACAAGGAAGATCTGGGAAGAATTCAAGATGAGAATCTCCATCAGCAGAGGGGCGATCAACAAAACCAGGTGAGTGAAAGAATGGCAGGCACTCCACCCATGAAACATCCTCTCTCTTGTTTTTTAGAAAAGATGAAGGCAGAGCTGAACGCAGAGCTTCAGACAGCTCAAACTCAGATGAAGGAAAGGCAGAAGAAGCTGGAGGATGAAATAAAAATCATCAAAGAGAAATTTAGTCCCTTCCCTCAGTCTCTACAAAAGCAAGTGAGTGAAAGAGGGATGCAGTCACTGCAGTCACCAAACTGGTGGTTTCTGCCCTTCTTGCCTTTCCAGTGCAGAGCAGCAGGGAATGGGGCCATGCCTCTGAGTGCCATCCTGCTGTAGTGTGTATCACAGTCACTCTGAAAGACATTTCCTGGTGTGCTCATTCTCTTCTGCTGCCCTGGATAATGTAACTTGTCCTTTGGCCTTTTGGCCAGCAGTCATCCAAATTGATTCCTGATGGCTTGTTCCTGCTCTCCTTGTTTCTTGAGGAGTTTTTACAGGGGAACATGGTGACCCAGATGGGGGATTGAAACAAGCTGTCTGTATCCCTTGTCAATCTTTTCTTTCCCTTTCCTCACAGTCGATGACTCCTGGCTGACAGGGACAAGCTGTAGTCTCTGACGGCTTTGTTCTGTTTCATTTGAGGAGCGAGTGTTGGCGTCTCACCGGGCAGCCTGTGAAGATTACCAGCGAATCTCTGGCTCTGAAGGGCCCCAGGTTAGGAGTGAGGCGCAGGAACAGTGCCCACCAGAAGTGCTACAGGTTGAACATGACCTGAAGATGGTGCAGGAAAAGAGAATGCAGTGGGAGGAGGCAGAACACTTGGACAAGGAACTGAAAGTGTGTCTGCAGCTCTTGGAGGGGGAAAAGAAATCCTTGAGAGGAAATAGAATGGTGATGGTGGCAGTCATCCTTTGGAAAATCCATGAAAATGGAACATGAATCTGGCCATGAACTCGAGTAAAACTAGCCTTTGGTTTTGATCCATCCAGTTTGAGAAGTGGACATCAGAAAAAAAGCCATTTAAAAGCCATGCATGTGGCTGGCAGCACATTTCTAAGGGCTTGCATTTCAAAAAGGGATCTCAGGGTAATTTCTGCCAGCCACCTTTCTGACATCAACTCATTTCTTGTCCCAGATCTACATGGGCTCTTTCACCAAACCTGCTGCAGCAGCAGCAGCATCGTCTAAAGGAGCCTTTTCTCCCCGACCTGAGAAGTGGAGCCGGGGCAGTTTGTTCACCTCCCGCGCTGACCCAGCTGCTGCTCAGCAACAGGAGATCGAGGGTGACTCCCTGGAGCTGCTGAGTACGTCTGCTGTGTTTCTTGTCTGAGGGACAGTGCATTGTGTGCAGGTGCCAGCATAGCCATACCAAATGATTCTCCTGAGTTTGGTGTCATGGGGACATTTAGGGACATTTCTCCACAGGAATTGCTGTAGAAAATCAGTCTCTGTGCGGGCCACCTGTGCTGCAGAGCTGTCTGCCTGGTTGTTGTTGTTGTTACCCAGCCGACCACAAAGGGCTCAGAGCTCCAAGGACTGGGGCTGCCTTTTGTATCTCCTGGAAGCTGAGGTCTCTGCTTTAATGTCAGCATCTTCATTTTGTTTCCCTCAGGGAAAATAGTAAACAAGGAAAATCCCTGGATGAAATACACCAAACTGGAAGATATTGGCAGCGGGTGAGTCCAAACGCAGTTACTTCTACATAACCATGGGCCAGGTGTTTTTGTGGTGGAATGTCTATCCACCATGAAGTCAGGCAAACAGACATCTATCCCCATGTTCCCACACTGGGGATAGATTGTCCCATCTCTCAGTGCTGCTCAGAATTTGTATGTGTGCTCAGAAGGCACTGTCAGAGACACCTCCATGCTGCCGAGGTCTTGTCTGCAGCAATGAACAGGACCTGGAAAATCTCATCTCTCATGTGTGAGACACTTCTGTGTTAATTTCCTTAGCAGTTTTTTATATCTCCAATTCATACTGCCATCCTAATAAAGAGGGAAGAAAGTTGCTTGCCTGAAGGAGAAACCTCCTCCCTGATAGCTGTCAGATAACAGTTCTCAGGAACATTTTTTTCTGAGAGTTTGCTGAAGGAAATACTCTGTGGTCAAGATAAAAACTGAACAGTTTGGAAAGTGAAAGCTGAGGTGGAAGACACAGCATTATTTTTGAGCTGAGGCAGTAAACCCAAGCAGTTCAGGAACAGGCCCAGTGCCCATGCACTTGAGAGGAAAATGCATCATCTGCCTTCTGGCAGAGTCCTCCTGCTTCCTTCAGGTTTTTGGCACTCACAGCAGAGACCTCCTGAGTGGGCTCGTTTTCCCTGCAAGATCTAAATGGCTTCTACTTTCCTTGCTGTTTTTTTTTGTTTCTAGGACTTTTGGGGTTGTGTGCAGAGCAGTTGACAATGCCACAGGAGGAGAGGTAAATGTCAACAGGCCCCGCAGACTCTGCTGCTATTGAGGGGGTTTCCCCTCTGGTGTGAGCTGTGGCTGGAGCTTTGGCTAGAGCCGTGCTGAAAAGGCACAACAAGCACAGACTGGTGCCAGCCTGCAAAATACATTATTTGGCACTTTGTCCTCCTCAGCTGTCGGAAGGAAGGCACGCAGGGCAGCGCTTCCTTTCAGAGAAGGACGCACTCACTGGCTCTCCATTGCTAAAACAAAGGTGGTGCCTTAGAGCACCTCCCTGCTCTTTGGGGCTACAGCTTCAGAGTCCTGAATTCTCGATTCTGGCTGCCAGCAAATCCATCTGAATATTACTGGTAGTTCCTTAGCCACCTGCAGTGCTGCACTTGGGAGCTGCATGTAGGGAGAGATCTGCAAGGTGCCCCTAAAAAGCCCTAAGCCCTGCCCATAGCCCAAGATGTACCCACAGAGCATTAAGGCATGGATTACTTCTTCTGAATCCCAAACAAAGCAGCAGAGAGTGTGGTCAGAGGTTTGTGGGTGGTAGCTGAGACACCACTGTTACCAAATGGACAAGGCAAAACCTCAGTGGCTGCAGGTGTCCTGTAACTGGCTCCCAAGGGAGAAGAGAAATGGGCTGTTGGAATGTCAGTTCCTAATTACTGCAATGCCTAATCACAAGGCAGTTTGGCACAGCTCAGCTGTGTCATTGTAAAATCACTCGCTTCATGTGTGTTGTGGTCTTGTGCCACCAACTTCTCAAGTTACTGATTTTCAATGTCATTTTAGGTGGCCATAAAGAAAATAAATCTAAAAGGACTGAGGAAGAAGAAATTAAAAGCCAATGATCTCATGGTCATGAAAATTAATGGGAATCCCAACCTGGTCAACTATTTAGACAGGTGAGATTTTGTGAATGTTTCTTTACAGAGAGCAAACATGCAAGTTAAAATCCCACTTTGGTCAGTGGCAGAAAATAGAGCTGTAATTATTGGCTAATTATTATTGCTCTCCTCATCTCTAATGGATGGGAAGAGAGTGCACCTTGTCTCCATGAGTCTTCTCTGGCATACATAGTTTGAAAATTACTCAAAAACCTGGATCAGTCATATCTTACTAAATCAATAGCCTGTAAGTTCACAGCCACCACTTTGTTTTGGGGCTTGATTTTTATCAAGTGTCTTTTTCTGTCCAGATAGACTAATATAAATTTCCCTTGGATTGTGTCCCCTCTTTACCATTGCTCTGCATGCCAGGAAGACTAGGTGCTTATTTCCAGAAACACAGAGTGTGACAGGTTTTTTTATCTGTTAGTAAACTGTATGTTTTACTTGCTGGCCATTTAAGACATCTCCTTTTTCACAGCTATGCCTTTCTTCTTGAGACTGCACAGATTGCAAACAATGCACAGCTGAGAGGGAATGTCTATTCCTTTGATTCTGTCCTAGTCACAAAGGAACCTGGAAACAAGAATCAATCAAGAACACACCCTAGCCATGCATGTCCATCTCCACACCCTTGTTTCCTTCTTTCAGCTTCCTTGTGGGTGATGAACTCTGGCTAGTAATGGAGTTCATGGATGGAGGCACTCTGAGCGACATCATCAGCAAGACTTGCCTGTCTGAAGACCAGACGGCAGCCATCAGTCGGGAGGTCAGCAATCCCATCTGTGTTTCTGAGGGCTTGGGCAGGATTGTCTGGGAAACAGGGGCTCAGAACAGGAGAGGTTTCATGTGCCAAGTTTTGTTTCTGTGTTGCTGGTATGCTATGGGCAAGTGAAAGCACTTCAAGTGAAAGGCCTGCCAGTGCCCCTGCACTCCCTGTACTCAAGTCCAGTACTCTTATCTCCTGCTGTTGTACTCTCACTCTGCCTCTTGTACTTGTATTTGCTGTTCTCCACTTTGCCTCTCTAAACATTTGTCTGGAGCCTGTTTTCACTGCATTCCTTGCCTGTGAAATCAAAGGTGCTGGTGGCAGGATTTGAAACAAACAGCAAAGAAAAAAGAGACTCATTTCTCACAGTCCTCTGCTGAAAAGGATAGTAGTGCAGCTAAAATGCTCTTTACTTCAATGTGATACTTCCAAGTCTGTGCTGAGGCAAGCAATAAAACCTTTGCCATGCAGCCTCCCACCCAAAAGTGATCTGCTTCACACCAAAGGGAGGGACTTTTTCTTTTTTGGCAAAACCCTCATTTGTCTTCTGCATGGAGATAGCAAATCCACTGCAGCAGCAGTCATCCTGGCTGGTTTGCAGGGGACAGTCTACAACAGCAGGTTCTGTTGCTCTTTCAGAAGCTGACGTGCCTTTCCTCAGAAAGGTCCTGCTCTGCAAGAGCTGGAGCAGCAAGCTCTTCCTCTCAATGGCACTGTGTTCTACCCTGGAGAGGGAATGTTTTAGATTGTTGCCTTTCTTGTGTGATGAAATCCCATCACTTGTTTTTGCCCTCGTATTTGTTTTCTCACTCAGTGCCTGCAAGGACTGGATTTTCTCCACTCAAATGATGTGATCTACCGCGATGTGAAGAGCTGCAACATCCTTCTCAGAACCGACGGTTCTGTCAAGCTGGGTCAGTGTATTCTTGGTTAGGTACAGCATTCCAGGGATGTGGGTGTGGGGCTACTTTGAGTGACTGCCCATTCCCCAGAAATGGTGCTGGTGGCAGTGCAGGGACACCCGCTGTGAGCTGAGGGCACAGTTGCAATGTGCACAGAGGTATGAGAAGGAATCACAAGAACTCAAGACTGCTCTTGGTCTGTGTGTGTCTTTTCCAGAGGGAGGGAGCTACAGTCTAAAGCTTCAGGGGAATAAAGTCCACTGCTGTGAGCAGCGTTATAAAACCAGGGTTATTTTGGATGGGGCCAGTTCACTACTACCTTGGCTAAAGCCCCAAGGAAATCAAGCGTGGACAGTTCTCTGGGAGATTCAACAGCACATTCTTAGTCTGAGAATGGGGAATTCTTTTGCTTGGTTTCCTAATTGGAGCTGGTTTTCATGGTTTGTTGTTCTCCCCACAGCTGACATTGGCCTCTTTGTTAAGCTCGCCCCTGAGCAGAGCAGACAGAGCTCCGTGGCTGGCACTTCTGGGTGGCTGGCGCCTGAAGTGGTGACAGGCCAAGCATATGGCCCCAAAGTGGACATATGGTCTTTGGGAATCGTGGGCATCGAAATGGTGGAACAAGAAGTTCCTTGCAGGAATGCAACTCCTGTTTCAGTAAGGAGCAAATACTCACTGATCCCAGTGTCTTTCTCACCTGTCCCATGTCCTGCATGTGCCATTGGACAAAATCCCATTGCCATCTGCTGGCCCCACTTCCACCAAGGTCCCCTTCTAAAAATGTCCCTGCAGCACATCAGCACCCACTAGAGATTTGGTTGCATCAGAAGGGAAGTGGCAGTTCAGAAACCTAACCAGTTCAGAAAGTTGCCATTTTGGCCTCCAGCCATGCCTGACATTTCTCATTTGCTTTTTGAACCCTGTTCGAGCTTTGGTTCTGAAGGATAAGAATTTTTCAGTGGAACGATTGGATGTGTGATAAATATCCTTCAAAATGGAGGTTGAGTCTTCCCAGTTTCAGTTTTATAGGAACAGAAAAAGTGAAAAAGAAACAACCAGCAAAGCAATGCCCAAGCAGTTCTGCTTTCTTTTCCCTTTTTGAACCACATCCATACTGTAGCATGTTTTTCAAATCCTGTGGGTCTTTGAAACTTTCAGATTTTCAAGTCATCTGTACATTGTTCAGTCATGTGTGTGGGATGCCTGGATAAGTTTAGGATGTGTTTTTCTCCAACTGCAGTTAGAATTGTACACCAAACCCTTGGCTGTTTCTTGGTACTTTAGCAAGTTGATGAGCTTGCAAGCAGGTGCCTGAGCTGGGATCCAACGTGGGCAGTTGACGCTGGTGCTGTGTTCCTTTACCACCGGAGCAGGGCCATCCCTGGCCTGCACAGTTCTAATGACAGTGAGGACTCCAGCTCCCCACCATGGCCAGTGGCTGAGCACAGCTGCAGAGGGACAGGATAAAACCCCCTTTGCGACCTCTGGTGATGTGGGAAAAGGCAAGAAAGTTGTCCTAATTATTTATACTCAAGCAGAATGCGTTTGTTGTTTTAGGCTTGGAAATTTTCCTTTGGGTTGAAGAGGATAATAACAAAGTCTCTTTGGTCACCATCTATTTCAGTGCCACCAGCACAGAGCTGTTAGCATTGTGATGGGCATTTTTATGGAGACCAGGCCACAGCCTGGGGTCATGGAGATGCTGCCAAACCTCCCATTTCTTACCCAACACTCTCTGTGATGGGGACACCTTTAATGCATTGACTTGAGCATCCAAATGAGCAGAGAGTGACCATAGGCATGGCACTTCTTCTGATTTGACCATGAAAAGGTTTCCTTTTGCCACATAAAGAAGCCAAAATGTGCAGCTGAGAGACAGAGCTACAGGTGGCTCCTGTGCACCCAAGCAGGCATTTTCATCTCAATATATTTGCACATGCATCTTAATGTGTCTGTGTTGAATATGAGATTCCAAATGTTTGTTTTCTTTTCCTGAGGAATAACTTGTGGATTTCATTTTTTCCTTCCACTTAGCAGTGTTTTCTAGAAGAGGAAAAGAAGCTCAATGAGATTTGCTTTATGGCAGTTGTGTTTCAGGGACCAACAAGCACTGCAGAGATGCCTTTCATGTACTATTCCTTGCAAATAGTAGAGTTAGTATAGCAAAGTCCCTCTTCCAGAAAGCCTGTCAAGCTGATGTGAGTCCTCAGGGAAGGAAACATGCTTTGCTGATGTAGTTCCCACTTACTAGGTCAGTCAATGAAATCAACTGTCAAGGCAAGATCTGCAGGATTGTGGAAAAATCTGTGGCTGCATTGGGGTTTGGGTTTTTGGTTGGTAAAGGAAAGTCATCTCTGGGTCTCTGCCAGGGCAGAAACTGCCACTGCAGAGTAGAGCTTAACCAATGGGATCTGGGAGAGCACCTAGAGATGTGAAAGCAGCAGGTGGAGCCTGGTGTTTCTTTTTGATGCAGGCTAAACAACGGAGAGCCAGGGGAGAGAGACCACAGCTGCGGCAGCCCGACAGATTCTCATCTTGCCTGTGTGACTTCCTGAGCTGCTGCCTGCAGACAGATGAGCAGAAGCGCTGGTCTGCCAAGGAGCTCCTGAAGGTAAAATGTGAAGGGGCTGCAGGTGAAACAGGCTCTGAGGGATGGGCTCCTCCTCCACTCAAGTCCAAGGCATCAGATGAGCCCCCTTCCACCACACCTCTACTCTTGGTGCTCTTCGAATGAAAATGGTGAGGAATCCTAGGCTGGGCTGGGCTGGCAGGGACCTGTGAAGGTCCTCTGGTCCAAGTGTCCTGCAATGAGCAGGGACATCTTTAAAGAGATCAGGTTGCTCAGAGCCCTTTCCCACCTCACCTGGAATGGTGCACTTACAAGCTCTTGGGACAGCCTGTGCCAGTATTGCACTATGCTCTGAGTAAACAAGTTCTTCCTTAGACTTGATCCCCATGTTGATTAAGAATATTCATCACATTCCATTGTTACTGGAACTGTTAAAAAAGGTGTCCCCACTTTCTTCAAAACCACTCTGAAGTCGTGGAAAGTGGCAACAAAGTCTCCCTGGGGCCTGTTCTTCACAAAACTGAATAACTCCACCTCTCTCTGCATTTCCTGAGAGGAGAGGTGCTCTGTTTCCTGACTGTTTCTGTTACCCTGTTTCATAATTTGCTGGAGTGTTTCATTTTATCTAATGGCAAAACAATTGAAGTAGAGCAGTGCAGGGTACAGAGACATGAAATGGTGGTGCAGGAACCCAGGGAAGCCAGTCCCAGCTGAGCAGTCAGAGATTTGGCTGTGGGCAGGAGAGGCTGTGGGAGGCTCACTGTGAGCCTCTGAGGGGCCCTGGTTTGTGCCCCCCAGCCCACCCTTAGAGGTTTCTGCCACGCAAACAGGGACAGCTGGGAGGGACTTGTCCCAGCCCCATCTGCTGCCTGGCACGCTCAAGCAGACAGGAACTGTGCCAGGGTTACTGCCGGGTTGTGTGGCAGAGAGGGAACTGCAGGGTCCAGTGCCACTGGGCTGGCCCTGCTGGGAAGGAAGGTGCCAACCAGCACACAAGGGGCAGGGCATGGAAAGGTAGACACTGCTCTGTCTCCCTGTGGGAATCAGCACAGTGCCTGTCTTGCAAAGGCAGGAACCTATGTGAGTCCTTGGAGTTTCCTGAAAGGAGGAAACCCCAGGGACAGAAAGCACCATTTCTAGAGCACTGGCAGGGCAAAAATCCCAGCAAGGTGAAGACATCACAATAAACAGATGAGTGGGATTCTGGGCCACCTTTGCCTGTGATGGCAAGCTCATGCACATGATGACTGGGGGAGCAGATGGTCCCATTGCTCTCCTCTTTCTGGGTCTTTTTAGGACCCAGAGGAATCCTGATTGAGTCTCCGAAGCACTGAGCTTGGAAAGTCATGGTTCAATGTTCTTTGTTGTTTTATTTCCTGTGGACAGCATCCATTTGTACGTTCAGCCAAGCCAGCATCTAGTTTGGCACCACTCATCAACTCAATCAAGATGAAGAAGAAGAAGGAGTGGAGAAGAAGAATGTAATAATCCAGATGTTATCTCCATAACCAACTTAGAGTAGGGTTGTAGAGTAGGATTATAGAGTAGGATTGTTGAGTAGTTTAGATTAATAGAATAGGTTTATAGTATAGGTTTATAGAGTAAGATAATTATTAAATAAAGTTTCAGAAACATCAACTCATTCGGAAGATTCCCCTTATTCGGACCCCTTCAGACAGCTCAGCATTTTCTTCTGAATGACCACTTGTTTTTTACTGGTGCTAAGTCACACTTACGGCTTCTTTGGTGTGGTTCATAAGTGGAGAAGGTTCTTCTTCATTCATCTTCTCCAGACCTCACTGCCTTTGGAATATGGCCCACTGGCTGATTTTGGCACAGCTGTGGTATTTCTAGTTGAGGCAGAAAGGGCAATGGCATTTGCAGGCAAAAGGAGGGGAGAGGCAGCCAAGACATCCTGTGTGGATTCAGGCCTTCAGTCATGACTCAAGAGCATTTGGGTTCCTGTCACTTGGATTTGCATCCCGAAATGCAATAATCTCTTTGGCAGAAGGAGAGCCTTGCTCAAGTGAGAAAGCAGAAAGATCAGAGAGGGTGCTCGGGAAGGTCTCCTGTGGTGCAGAGCTGTCAGCGCCTGGGAGGTGAGAGCAGGCCCGGCCTTGGCCGGGGTGGAGCCCCAGCAGAGCCCCGGCAGAGGCCGGAGCAGGCTGAGCCCCGGCAGAGGCAGGCTGGAAGGAGGCCCTTGGAGCTGCAAGAGGCAGCAGCCGGGCCCTGGGTGCCTGTTCCTGGCAGCGGGAGAATCCTCCGCTCAGAGCCCAGGTGGCAGCTGGCTGCTGCCGAGGGGAAGCCCAGCCGTGCTGGGCACAGCCCAGCCTGGAGGCATTGGCCGTCTGGAGTGTGCCCAGGAGCAGAGAAAGGCCCAGGGCAGCCGAGGGCCGCTGGGCTGCCTGAGGATTCCTCCTCTTCTGCCGGCTGCCCTGCAACTCCTGGCAAAGGCCAGCAGTGTGTGCAGCACTCTGGGCACCGGGGCAGGGAGCCGGGCTGCTCGGCAGGCTGGAGCACAGGGCAGCCTCCTTCAGGCCCGGCTCTTGTGCCAGGGGAAGCGAGGCCAGCGTGAGGCAGGGACAGCTTGGCAGGGCACATCTGCAGGAGCCAGCGCCTCACGCAGCTCTGGGAGGAAGTGCCCGCAATCCTGCAGTTCTGCACTGAGCCAGAGCAAAGGTGTGAGATGCAGAGTGTTTTGCTGGAATATTCAGGCCCACCAGGCCAGCCTGCTTTGTGTACTCTGGCACACAGCAAGCACTGTGCAATGCAGCTCTGAGCTGCTGGGAGACAGGGAGTCAGGGATGTGCCTGACGGTTTTGCTTAAGTAGTGAACTGATTTGGAAGGGAGCAGAATAATTTCAGTTGGGAATCTATGTTTGCTTCATTAATTTCAGAAAGTAAGTTATAATGTGTCTTCACTCATCAATAGCACTTGCAGGACTTTATGAGAAAATGTTTGTGTTTGATTCCCAGAATAGGAAGGACAGGCACTGGGAAAATATTAAAGTGTAAAAAGGGGACTTAGTCTTGTGAATTCCTTTACCTTTAGCACGCAGTGCTTAGTCCTGTATTACCCCATTGCTGTGCTTAATGTGTGCATGGGGCTATCTTGGCCTTGAGAACAGAGAGAGTGTTCCTTCTAAAAACGTAGCTGGAACGCATTTAAGGGAAGGAAAGTGTTTTTAGGAGGCTCTTGACCAGAAAAGGAGAATTTGAGGAATGGGATATTTTGCATAACCACTGTGACAGGAACTGGAGTTGTGTCCAAGGCCCTGTCATATTTGATCCATGTTTGAGCAGGTCAACGAGAAATGAAGAAAAGTGTATTGTTCAATGCATTGGAACTTAACCTGGTACTGGAATTAATTACCAATATAGCCCCAAGGGACATGCCTGGGCTTGTCTGGCCCCTGCTGCATGACTAAAGGGCGGCAACTGTGGTGTTTACACCTCAGACACCTTTTTGGCTAAGCTGGATGCTGCAGCTGGGTGCTAGAGACAAGTCCAGACATGCAGGAGCTCAGGTTTACCTTGGTGGAGAAGCTTTAGGGCGAGGATGAAGGAAAGGAGTCAGGTTCTGCTAGAGGGTTTCGATCCAGAGCTTTATTCCTGGCCCACAGGCCTCTGAATCCAGTAACAGCTCTAACAGAACCTCTCAAACCGCTTGGTTGCTGTTCGTTTTAACCCCGGGGAGAGGGGGAAGGAAGGGGTAGGGATCCCACCAACCAGGTGGGGGGGAATGTTGCAAGGGACAAATGACAGCTGGATGGCCCAATGTCTTCCAGGGTGTAAGGTGTCTTTTGAACTCTGCCAATCACTCAGTGGCCTTCTGGAATGCCAGGATTGACAGACAGTGCTCAGCAGGGGTCAGGGTGGGGCAAAGGAGAGGTGATTGACACTCCTGGGGAAGAAATCTACAGGGAGAAACCCAAGGTATCTGAGGCAACCCATGGCACCACACCACAACATGTGGGTCGTTAACCTTTGAAAGAGGAACAGTGCATAATGGAGCCGTTGTTGTCATGTGGTTGGTATCGTGAGCCATTGTGGCAAAGCACAGAATAGAACTCACCACTAGTTAAAGTTAGAAGTTGGTATGTTTATTACATACCAGCACACAATGAGTCTTCTCCTAACCAGGCACCAGGCGCACAATGAGTCTTCTCCTAACGACATGTGCAATGAATCACAGACTCTGGCTCTTCATCTAAAAAAGTCTTACGTATTCATATAATTCCCAAAACACCTAATACATATTCATTAGCTAACCCACCTACCCCCCTTTAAAATGTATTATAATTGAGTCCAAAGTTCCTTCATGCTTGTGCACTCTTTCACTTCGAGTGGGTTGGTGGGTTTTGAAGTGGGGAATGGTCTTCTTATGAAGGCCGAGACATCTTCCTCAATTTGACCTCTTTACTTATGACCTGTTGGCAGGCTTTCACATCCCTTGGCTTTAGCTGAAGTTTTGGGGCCCAGGTGCAGGCTACGGTCCTCCTCTTTGTCACAAAGAAATCCACATCCCATTGTGTTTCTTAAAACATAATAAAGACTGGCGAGTGATATATTACCCTAGCCTTAACTATTTTTCCTGCTAAAAATTACCTATCTCTTATTATTTCTACTCTTCTTGCTATACTCTCCCCCCCCATACTAAATACTTACCGCCAGTGGGGGGCTATGTACATATGACAAACAGAAGGGGACTGCTGAGGAACGCACCTTGAGCTGTTTAATTTTTCAGCATCAGTCTCATTACATGGTTATGACAATGGGAAGATGCCATGAGCTCACATCCCAGGCAGCAGACCATGAACTTATAGTTACAATTTACTTTATAAGTTGTTTAACCAATCACACAAAGCAAGAGCATATTGACAGTAGTTCTACTGTCCAATCACTACAAGCACACGTACCTTTGGTTAAAACAGTGCTTGCTTTTTTCAAATACAATACCTACTTGTAAGCCTTAAAATACAGTGCACAAAGCTCCAGTATTAAGCTTCAAGCTTCCTAATATCTTGCTAGATAAACTTTTCTGTAGGTTAGAGTTATTCTAGACAAGTGTTAATACACATAATATTGTTCTATTTGTCCTTGCTTTTCTAATTTTTAAATAATTTTTCGGGTGACCTGTCTCCGCTTAGCTCTAATCAGAGTTTTATTGTCTCTGAGGCCCGCCTTTTGCAGCTTTCCCAAAACCCTCTAATTCTGTGCATTCCCACACCGTCCTCTTTCTTTAAACATAGTAAAGACAGGAAAGTGATATATTACCCTAGTCTTAACTACTTTACCTGCGAAAAATTACCTATCCCTTATTATTTCTACTCTTCTTGCTATACTCTCCCCCCCATATTAAATCTGGTAAACTTTTAACTCTTTCAGTTTTATTAAATCCTTGATTCATTCCCCCCTTTTTCTATAGGGTTGGTAAATTCTTTTACTAATACACAGTTTCTTCCTCATCAAACCAAGTCATACAGTAACTGTGCAACAGGCTAGCAGCGGGCCTGTTAGCTAAAGGAGTGAGAAGTAAGAAGAGGAAGAAGCTGATAAGGAGCTTTCTCCAAGGCTGTAACCAAGGAGATTGAGAGAAGGAAGATAAGAGCATTCTGCAGCTGGATGAAGCATTTTTAGAAAGTTAGGTGGAGTCAGAGTAACTTTTCACCAATGGCATGGTATTGAATTATTGTGGCCAATAGCTAAGGTAGAAGAAGGGTAAACAACTGGAAAGTGTATAAAAGATCAGCCATTTTCATTAATAAACTGTTGCTAAGTGTTACCAAGACTGCTTGTGGTCTCTGCTTTATGTCGTGACAGCCTCGACTGCGACATTTTGGTGACCCCGACGTGATAAGAACATAGTCAGGGGGGGCCCATACGGGGTCCTAGGATTTGGCAACCGTGACCCACTGGGATGTAGTGGGGGAGGTGGCGTTGGTGCAGCTGAGAGTGGCAGGTGGAAGCCACAGGGAGGTCCAGACCTGATTCTCTCCAATCTAGACACCTGGAAGTAGGTGAGCCACCAACTAGTAATAATGGGACAAAATTTATCTAAAGAGGAAGAAAATGTTCTGTCAACATGGAAAGTTTTGTTAAGAAATAGGGGAATTAATACGTCAGACTATGAGCTTCGTAATATATTGCTGTGGGCTAAATCACAGAATTTTGGCACTGATCCCCAACACAGCATTTAGTGTTAAGGCATGGAAGAAAGTCGGGGACAGACTTTGGCAAGTTATTTGAGCGGGAGATAAAACAGCTTTTGATTTAGCAGTAACCTGGAACTCACTCTTTGAGGCTTTAAAAGAATGGAAAGTAGAGAGAGAAATGGAGCAAGATGCGGACAAAGAGTCGGGGCTGATAACAGAACCTGATGGGGGGGCTGAGGCAGAGGGCGCCTCTGAGGTAGAAGGGGGCTCTGATGGGGAACTTGGTGAAGAAAGTTTGGATGCCATGGGAGTTACCTGGCACCCTGCCAGAGCTTCTGGGAAAGCTGCCAAGGCTTCTGGGCATGGTGCCAAGGCTTCTGGGGAAGCTGCCAAAACTTCTGGGCAAGCTGCCCTAGCCTTTTCTTATCAGACCCCTAAGCCTCCTTATCTCACACCTGCGCAGCAGCTGGCGATGGTGCCTGTATATACTACACCGCTACGCCAGTTAGCTGAAATGTCTCTAGTAGAGAGAAAAGCCCAGCCATCTGCCCCCACTCTTCCCTCCTCTCTGGTCCAGCTGTCTGCCCCCCCACTCCCCTCTGAGCAGCTTGAACAACCTGCAAGGCTGTATCCTCCTTTACCTGACAGTGACAGCAACAGCGAATCAAGTGATGAGTCGCCCACAGTAACACCTGTGTTGGGGCAAGGAGCTCTGTTGCCTTCATCTCCTAAGAAGTCTAGCCTTACTGCCCCATGGACTTTGCCTCCATGCCAAGTCACTGTGCTTCCTCTACACCCTCAGGAGTTTTGGGAATTTGTTAGGAGGAAAGCAGTTGAAGAAAAGAATTGGGACATCATGGAAAGGGTAGGTGCCTCAGGAGTACCTCAGGAGAACAGTGCCATTGCAAATGTTGCTTGTGGTAACCCTATGGCTTTTCCAGTTTTCAAAGCAGCTCCTGGAACAGGACAGGACGACAGTCATCATGTCTTCACCTGGAGGGTTGTGCAAGACCTCCAATCGAAAGTAGCTCAATATGGTATTAATTCCTCAGAGGTAATGCCGTTAATACGTGTGATTAATGCAGATTTGCTTGCACCCTATGATATTATTCATCTTGCTACAATTCTATTCCAGCCAGTACAATATGGTGTATTTCAAGAAACTTGGAGGTGAGTGGCTGAGCACACGGCTTTAACAAATATGCAGTTGCCTCAACATGACCCTCGTCATGCTGTGGGTGTTGGTGCCCTACTGGGCTCTGGGCCTTTTGCTAATCCAGATTTACAGGCAAGGTGGGATCCTTCGATTTTGGCACAAGCTCAGCAAATTGGCATGAATGCCTTAACCAAAACAATGGAAATGGCAGCTCCAAAGCAGAAATATGTTACTATACAACAAGGGATGAGAGGACCATTTTTGCAGTTTGCAGAAAAACTTGCTGCCGCTATTGAGAAACAGGTAGATGATGAAACTTTGCGAGAGAAATTGTGTGTACAATTGGCTAAAGAAAATGCAAACCCAGACTGCAGAAAGATTATTGACACTTTGCCTGGGGAACCCACCTTGTCTGAAACGGTTACTGCTTGCTAGAAAGTTGGTTCAGTTGAACATAAAATGGCAGCTCTTGCTGCAGTGTTAAGACCTTCAGCGAAGTGTTATAATTGTGGACAACAGGGGCACGTAAAGTCACAGTGTACTGTCCGGAAAACAACATTTAGGCCAAGTGCAAGCAGCGATGTTGTATGCAACCGTTGTGCTAAATCTGGGCACTATGCTAAGCAATGCAGGAGTAAATATCATCCAAATGGTCAGCTATTCCCGGGAAACCCAAAGAGGAGCGCGAAGGGGCGTGCGGGGAAACAAATACCCCAACAACCACAACAGCAAATGCGGGCCTTCCCAGCCCTGCAAAGCTACCCATTTGCGAACAATTCTCAGGGCAACAAGCGGGTCCGCAGGGATTGATATACCCACCACTGACACAGTAACCATTTTAACAAAAGAAATATGTAAAGCGCCTCTTGATGCCTATGGTCCAATAGGACGGGGATTGAGTGCGTTTTTGATAGGGAGATCAAGTACTACACTTAGAGGTATTCATGTGCATCTAGGGCTTTTTGATGCTGACTATTTAGGGCAGATTTATGCTATGGTATCCATTGATGACCCTCCTGTCACTATTCAGAAAGGAACTTGCATTGCTCAACTTGTACCTTTCGTGAGTTCTGTTCCAAATACAGTGGACCAAAGTCGCGGCACAGGAAGCATTGGATTGACAGGAGTACCTCAAGTGTTTTGGACTGAGAAAGTAACAGAGAGCCATCCAGAAAAGACATGCACTCTCACCGCCAGTGGATGTCATCCAGGAACTATATCAGTAACAGGTTTGATTGACACTGGAGCAGATGTCACAGTACTCTCGCGACTTTGCTGGCCTCAGTCGTGGCCTCTCACTCGTGCAAGTTTTGGACTCCTGGGGTGGGTGGTGCTACAACAGGTGGCCTGTCAGCCATTGTAATTAATGTGAAACATCCTGATGGCCAACAAGCTAACATCAGACCCTATGTTGCCGATGCTCCTCAGAGTTTGTGGGGACGAGATTGTTTATCTCAATGGGGTGTCAAAATTACTATGGATTTTTAATGGGGCCACTGTGTTGCAGGGCAATGAACGTCCAGTTGTACCCCTGACATGGTTGACAGATAAGCCTGTCCGGGTTCACCAGTGGCCCCTGACTACTGAAAAGCTTACTGCCCTGCAAGAATTAGTTACAGAACAATTGCAAGCAGGACACATTGAGGAATCATACAGTCCCTGGAACACCCCCGTTTTTGTAATAAAAAAGAAATCGGGAAAATGGAGACTTTTACATGATTTACGGCAGATAAATGCTGTAATGGCAACAATGGGAGCTTTGCAACCAGGCCTTCCTACACCCCCGATGATTCCACAGGAATGGCAAATAGCTGTCATTGATCTAAAAGATTGTGTCTTCACTATTCCATTGGCTGAGCAGGACAAAGAAAAATTTGCTTTTACAGTGCCTTCTATAAATCATGCTGAACCTGATAAAAGATATCAATGGAAGGTACTCCCCCAAGACATGAAAATCTGCCAATTATTTGTCAATGGTTTGTGGCACAGGCCTTGTCAAAAGTGCAGGAGCAATTTAAAAACTGCTACTGTTATCACTACATGGATGATATCTTGTTGGCATCTGATTACAAACAACAGTTTTCAGTTCTTAAACAATGTGCTGTGACAAATTTGAAAACTTTTGGTCTGATCATTGCCCCAGAGAAAGTGCAGGAACACATGCCTTGGAAATATCTAGGTATGTTGGTGACCAACACTCAAGTTATGCCTCAACCTGTAACGTTAGACATTGATGTTAAAACTGCTACTGATGTACAGAAATTGGTTGGTTTAATAGGTTGGATTCGATCATATTGAGGCATAACTAATCATCAGATGCAGCCATTGTTTGATTTGCTTTCAGGCATCACTTCCTCCACTGATGAGAGGCAATTGACCTCAGCGGTGAAAAAGACCCAAGAAGAAGTTGAATTAACCCTAGCACACAAATTTGTTAACAGGATAGATCCCTCTGTTGGTGTTCAATTGTTTATTTTGAAAGACCATGAAATACCATGTGGAATACTGTGTCAATGGAATGATAATTGGGAAGATCAATTGCATATTCTGGAATGGGTATTTTTATCTTTCAGATCTCGGAAAACAGCTGCAGGCCTTTATGAGCTTTTTGCAGATATTATCCTCAAGGGTCGCAGGCGTTGTCATGAGATTTTGGGACAGGACCCTGTGACCATTGTGATACCTGTACAGCAGTGGTATTTTGAATGGTGCTTTCAAAATAATCATGAATTGCAATCTGCCTTATCTTGTTTTACAGGCCAAATCTCATATCATTTGCCTTCTCATCCTGTTCTAACACTGACTAAAGAGATCCCTTTTGAAGGCAAGCAAATTTGTTCTCCTGTTCCAGTGGAAGGTATAACAGTTTTTACAGATGGGTCCGGGAAAACCGGAAAAGCAGCTGTGGCTTGGAGAAGGGATGATCACTGGGAATATCAGACAGTGATTCAGCAGGGATCTCCTCAACTGGTTGAACTTTCTGCAGTTCTTTTGGCTTTTACTTTGTTTCCTGGTTCTGTAAACATAGTTACTGATTCAGTTTATGTTGCCAATTTGGTTAAGCATTTAGATCAAGCAGTGTTGTATAATATTCAAGAGAAACCATTGTTTACCATATTAGTGAAGTTGTGGACAGTTATTGGTGCTCGAAAACATTTTTACTTTATCATGCACATTCGCAGCCATACATCATTACCAGGATTTTTTGCTGAAGGCAATGCCTATGTAGACTCTTTAGTAGCTGCTGCTGCAATCAAAACTGTACCCAATGTGTTGCAGCAGGCAATTTTATCCCATCAATTTTTTCATCAGAGTGCTTAAGCTTTACAGCAGCAATTCAAATTGTCTGCTGCCAAAGCAAAATCTATTCTTTCCTCTTGTCCCGACTGTCATATGACTCATGTCACTCAGTATTATGGTACTAACCCTAGAGGTCTTTCTGGGTTAGAAGAATGGCAAACTGATGTTACAAAAATGCCAGAATTTGGTCGCTTTAAGTATGTTCATGTTACAGTTGATACTTTTTCTCATGCAATGGTTGCTTCAGCATTCACAGGAGAAAAAACTCAAGACGCTATTCGTCATTTTTATCATGCCTTTTCTATTCTAGGTGTTCCGTGTCATGTAAAAACAGATAACGGCCCAGCAAATGCTTCACAGAAAATGCAAGCATTCTTTCGTGCTTGGGACATTGAGCATTCAGCAGGTATTCCACATGTCCCCATGGGCCAAGCAATTATTGAAAGAGCTCACGGACTTCTTAAACGTCAGGTTCAAAAACAAAAAGGGGGAATGCAACAGGAGTCACCTCAAGTGAGATTAGATAAAGCTTTTTATGTGTTAAACTTCTTGTGTCCCCTACCTGACTCACAGTTATCTCCAATCTTTTGCCATTTTTCTTCTTTGAATTCTAAGCAACCAAATTTCCATAGAAATGTCAAGGTATGGGTCAAGGATTTGATTACTGGTATGTGGTCTGGTCCAGTGGAACTGATAACCTGGGGAAGGGGTTATACTTGTGTTTTAACAGATAATGGTCCTCGATGGGTTCCTGCTCGCTGTGTCAAACCTTACCTAGAGCGTGCGGGAAAGGACAGGATCAATGGCTCCACAGCTGAAGCAGAATGTGCGGATGACACTGGCTAAGACCATATATCAGTACTTGAAGATGGATGAAGGACAGGAACGATTGTATTAAGAGTGGGAATTTTGTTGATGGTTGTGATTGTGATTTTGTGTGTCCCCTCTCTGCTTGGGATTTTGCAAAGGTCCCTGCAAAAATCCATAGCAGCTGTATTTACAGTTCAAAAACAAAAAAGGGGGAATTGTGGAAGGGGCTAGCAGCGGGCCTGTTAGCTAAAGGAGCAAGAAGTAAGAAGAAGAAGAAGCTGATAAGGAGCTTTCTCCAAGGCTGTAACCAAGGAGATTGAGAGAAGGAAGATAAGAACATTCTGCAGCTAGATGAAGCATTTTTAGAAAGTTAAATGGAGTCAGAGTAACTTTTCACCAATGGCATGGTATTAAATTATTGTGGCCAATACCTAAGGTAGAAGAAGGGTAAACAACTGGAAAGTGTATAAAAGATCAGCCATTTTCATTAATAAACTGTTGCCAAGTGTTACCAACTGAGACTGTTTGTGGTCTCTGCTTTATGTCGTGACTGCCTCGACTGCGACAAGTAAGTATCTTTGAAGGCTATTCCATATGCTCTTGGCAATGAATTCAAGACTGCCATTAGTTGTCGCATCCTCCAATTCCAAATAAGTGTTACAATGGACAAAATTAGGCTTCTGGCAGCTAAAATGAGCAAAACAATAATTGGAGGGATTTGGGCATTAAGTATACCAGTTGCTTTTGGTGACCATCCAAAAAGTACATCCCACCAATGATGACTTGCTTCTTGCTTTATGTTTTGCAGAACCCTGCTAATTTCTTTTGCATCATGATGAACAGTTATAAAAATTTTCTCTCCATTCTCTTTCATTTTTCTCAAGATCTTGATCAGAATCTTGATCTTTAATCAACTCTTTTACCAAAGTAAGGTTTATGCCAATGGGTGCAGGTGATTAAGGGTGATATATTTTGTAGTTGGCCTTTATCAGTTGGTGAGAGACAACTGATACTGAATATGTAAAATCACAGTCTATAACATTAACAAAATTACAAATGCGAAAGTTGGAGTGATTTTTAATAAGTAAGTATCTATTTTCATTGTCTATTTTTAATGAGGCACAGGCAGTTTTTAAGCATACAGAGCCTTGACCAGTGTGTATAAGCGCTGTTTTCTGAATGGTGTCTGGGTGGATCTCAAAGTGGCACACACTCCGTTCAGTATCTAAGCATATGTCTTGGGCATCAATGGTATTGCTTTCACAGATGAATCCCCACTGTTGTTGAGTAACAAAGGATTCTATGTTTGCAGTTTGCCATTTCTTTTCTACCATTCTGGCTCATACCCGATGTTCAGAGAGGTAAAGTACTGCCTTCTCACGATTTAATCCTGATGCAATGATAGGGTGGATAACATCAATTGTGGCTCTATGTATGGTAAGTGCAAAGGCAGTAGTGGCGTTTGTAATGGGGTCATAACTATGGTCATAATCATTACTTATGGGGTCATAACCTTGGTCATAACCATGTGTTGGAGATGGATTTGTAGAGAGTTCTCAGGGCCTGACAGGAGGCCCACACAGTATGCATCTGTATGCAAACTTTGAGACAAGAAATGCTGACTTAGCCATGGAATAGGACAGATATTGTTGTAAAAAAAATGGAGCTAGAAAAAGGTTTCAAAGGATGGCCTTGCAAATGAGACTTGATACTCTGGAGAAATAGAAATATGAAAGATGCATTGTAGTGGGATGTACGAGGGGTAGTTTTCAGTGATTGGCTTTAAGGCATCTGCAGCATGGTGTGGCAAAAAGCTGATAGGCCAAGAAACGCTGCTAGTGTATTGGAATTAGGAAATGGTTGGCTTCTGATTGTGATGGCATGAATGTTAACATCTGTATTGTCTCACCCTTCTCATGAGACTGAAAAAGGAATAAAAGTTTTTAAAATGCCTCTCAGTTGCCCCATCTCTGGGTCAGAAAACGGTATTGTCCAACAAATTGGTGCCCCTGACTGAGGCAGATAAATTGGCAAATGTGTCTGACTTGTAGGAAAGGCCCAAGGTAATTTTTGTAAAGTGCTGCTGAAAGAAGAGCGAATCCTGAGATTATAATTCCTGCAAGAAGAGAGAAGTTGGATTTCTACCCTTGTCACTGGCTCGATCAGAACTGAGATCTGACAATACTTGCCTGTTGTTCAAGATCAGGTAAGCCTCAGGGAACATGATAGGATGCAAGATGTCCAGTTTGCCTAGAGATGTTTATAAAAACCTTAAAGAACTGGTCAAATCTAATTCTTGTAACATTTCAAAAACTGAGTTAAATGACTTGCAATTATGCATTCAGAAGCAGTTTCCAGCTGTGGATGAAGCTTCTGTGTTATCACTCCCTCTTTGGGAACTATTAGCACTGAAACTATACAATGCTTTTACCACAAACAGAGATCAAACAGCTGCTAAGTTGCTTCTGGTGTGTCCTACCATGATTGATATGTTTAAACATTCTTCTATTTGATATGTTTAAACATTCTACTAAACCCTCCACTTCCTCAGCTGCATCTGCACCTACCCCCAACGCTGAGTCTGAGTCCCCAGACCTCCCACTTCTGCTTCAGCTGTAACTCAAGACCCTGACATTCAGACTGGGGCTGTGACACCTCCACCCCTACCATGGCGGTGTGCCCCCCAACTTTCACCATTTTCCAAGCCATGTCCGGGTCCCCCCTCTGCCCCCCCAGGACCCGAACTCTTTGCTGCTTATGAGAAAAAGGAGGGGGAGAGAAAGAGGGGAAAATTTCTCAGTACCGGTGTCTCTACTAGCAAAAGGGAGGATGATTTCTCTGGTAACATTACAAAGCAAACAGGCTCTGGTCGCCTTGAAATTCAGATAGTCTGTGATTTACGAGGCCATGGCAGAGAAGGAGAACAGTAACTCTAGTGATTCCAGTGAGTCTTCAGAAGAAGTTAACCTTTTACATGATAGACCTACAAAACCAGAAAGGAGCTTGGTATACCTGATTTTGATTTGGGAAATAATTCAAAGAGAGACTGGCTGATTGGGCTGAGATAAGATATAAAGTCAGGCAAGATAAAGAGTTTGCTTCACCTAATGGAGACTTGCTTGTAATGCCGTGAGGTATGGAAGGAATAATGCTAACTCCAGATGGAAGCCCATCTCACATTATGAAATCAAAGATTTAAGGAAAGAAATCAAAGATGGTGGCCTGAGTTCCCCGTATTTTAGCAATGTGGTGAAAAGTAGATTTGACTCTTATGAACTAACACCGTCAGATTGTAATGATATTTTCTCTGATGATTTTTACAAACTCATAGTATATTTTATGGGATTTAGAATGGTGAAAGCATCTTAACAAGTTGGTGGAGAGTTACGCTGGTGGTCCTAATGCTCAGCTCACGGTGTTTCAGCTGGGGATGCTCCAAATGAAAGAGCCAAAGACCAGGCCGTGGCTTTGTCTTGGGCTGTGCTTGGAGATATTAAGAAAGCAGCCTGGAGGGCCCTTTTAACTGTACAACCTGTGGGAACTCATGAGAATGCCTATTCTCTGATTGGGCAAGGAGAAACTGAATCCTATGGCTCTTTTCTGGATTGTTTAACCCAGGCTGCTCAGAGGCAATGTCTGGATGAGGCAGCCCATCCACTTTTAATTAAAAGCTTTGCTTTTGCAAACGTAAACGATGATTGTAAAAAAAAGTCACTTTGATATTATGGGGATAAAATGTTTCTAAAAGCATGGGATGTTTGGGGGGGGGATTGGAAAGAAATGTTGGGCCCAGTAGGCCCTGAAGAATGTTATGATAGGGAAAATGTTAAGCTTTACTGGATCATGCAAAACGGCAACTGTATAATCATTTAATGACTATGATAAATTATATGATTGTCTGGTAATTGGATATAATTATTGTTTAATTGTAACAAGAATCATGAGAAACGAGGTTTGGGGGTTTGAGAGAAATTACAAAATCCATGCTTGGATGAAATCAATGTATACAATTGAACAATGTAAGTTTAATAATAATAGGTACTTATATAACAATAAGGATATAAAAACAAATTTATCCTGAACCCATGTCAGAGTCACATTTGGGTCTGTACCCCTGACACTTAGAGCTCTTCAATAAAAGCAGCTGCCTATGATCACTCCGTGATTATGTGTTCCTGAACACTAACAATTTTAGCTCTGCCAGAACAACTCCCCACAGTTCCCCAAATGCTGTCTGCTTGTAGTAAGCTGGGTAGGTCTTTACATGTAGCTAGGATGCAAGATAATATGCTGGGGGAACAGCTTGCAAAAGCCCTTGAAAGGCTAACAAAAGCTATTGAGAAAACCCTCACTGCCTTGCAAATTGATTCAGTTAAAGGCCCATGTTTCACTCTCATAAGCTTGGACATTTAAAAAAGGACTGTCCTGAGGCTGCAAAAAATACAAAAACATCTAATGTTTGCCCTCGGTGCAGGAAAGGAAGGCATTTTGCCAATGTTTGCCACTCCTGATTTGAGAGAGACGGAAAACCTCTGATGGGAAACCCAAAAAGGAGTGTGCAGCACTGTCGTGTGGAGAAAAAAATGATGGCAGCTCAATCACAAGTACATTCAAACAACTTGAAGGATACTTGGGAAAACCTGGTCCAGATGCAATCTTTTCAATCACCAGCAATCTCCCAATTGATCCAAACTTATTACCTCCAGGGGCACAATGTGACCTAGCAAAATCCAAAATAATATATTTTTAAAAAACTTTTTTTTAAAAAAACTTTTGCCATTAATACATTCTCACAGGAGGTATTGGTACTTGACAACAAAGACAAGACTTTTTCATTATAGGATAGGACAGCAATAAAATTCTTAGACTTTCAGTTTTTCCAGTTGTCATCTCAGCAAATTGTAATGAAGAGCTGATGATTTCAGCTCTTGCTTACAATGCTCCAAAGGTAATTGAACGAAAAAATTACAATAGTTATTGCTATTGCATTACCAATGAATGGAAATAAGCAAGTTGTATGCTGAGAAATGCCTTTTGAGAGTTCTGGCCTGATGTCTAAAGTCCTTTGGATAAAACATGTCAGCAATGAACAGCCAGAGCTGACATGCAGTCTAACACACCTTGGTCAAACTGTTCATATTGCAGGTATGCTGGACACAGGGACGGACATCACTGTGATTTCTCGTGCATCCTGGCTGTGCAATTGGAATTTGGTGACACCCATGGGTGCTCTCACAGGAATTGGAGGAGCTATCTTGTGTCTGCAAAGTGAATTCATGGTTACTGTTACAAGTCCTCAGGGAAGGACAGCAACCATCAGTCCCTTCATGGTGCAGAAGTCCATCACAGTATCGGGGAGAGACGTGTGTCCCAGTGGGGAGCAAAGATAGAAGTGGGTGTTTGACAAAAACCACAGCAACGCCTGCCACTCTGAAATTATCATGGAAAACCAGTCAGCCAATTTGGATTGATCAATGGCCTCTTGAACAGAAAAAATTGAATATTCTCAAAAAATCAGTAAATGAATAACTACAAAAAGGCCACATCAAACCTACAAACAGTCCCTGGAATTCCCCAGTTTTTGTCATTCATAAGAAGATTTCTGATTCTTGGAGATTGCTTCACGAGCTGAGGAAGTTCAACGATATCATAGAGGACATGGGGCCTCTGCAACCTGGACTTCCCTCTCTTTCAGTGATTTCAAGAGACCGGCCTCTCCTTGTCATTGACTTAAAAGACTGATTTTTCAACATTCCACTTCATCCAGAGGATGTTCCTCCATTTGCCTTTTTGGTTCCAGCCATCAATAGAGTAGAACCACTGCACAGGTATCACTGGGTCTTTTTGCCACAAGGTATGAAAACTTCACCTACTATTTGTCAATAATTTGTGGCAAGAGATTTATCTCCAGCGCTGTGGGACAACACCCTATTCCTGGCCCAGAGATGGGGCAACTGAGAGGCGTTTTAAAAACTTTTATTCCATTTCCAGTCTCATGAGAAGGGTGAGACAATACAGATGTTAAAATTCACGCCATCACAATCAGAAGCCAACCATTTCCTAATTCCAATACACTAGAAATATTTCTTGGGCTATCAGCTTTTTGCCACACCATGCTGTAGATGCCTTAAAGCCAATCACCTAAAACTACTGAGACAGAGTAAAAATCCATTTTGAATTAGGTAAAATGTCTAGGAGAGGTGAAAAGTCTGTAAGGCCAAAGCTGAAGGGAAATACTGCAGGACAGAGATAGTGAGGGGACAGAAAAAAAAAAATAGAAAAGACCACAAGGTCAATCTGCTCTGACCTACGAATTCTTTTGATAAAGAGGAACTGGCGATAAATGTCACGTGGAATGAATATGTGTGAACCTATTGTGAAACTGTATGCATATGTATTTGGAAGGGGAGATAAAAGGAGACGTGAAATCCTGAGAGGTACGCATGCCTTTTGAGGAGAGCATTCTCCACATATGTCCTGCGCTGTAATAAACATACCAAGCTTTACAACTTTTACAAAGTTGTGAGCTTTCTTCTTTTCTCTGCAAAACACTACCCCTCGTGGGTTCCACTACAATGCATCTTTCATAGTTCTATTTCTCCAAAGTATCAAGTCTCATTTGCAAGGTCATCCTTTGAAACCTTTTTCTAGTTCCATTTCTTTTACAACAATATCTGCCCTATTCCATGGCATATCTAAGTCAGCATTTCTTGTCTCAAAGTTTACATACAGATGCATACTGTGTGGGCCTCCTGTCAGGCCCTGAGAACTCTCTACAAATCCATTTCCCACAGTTTCCCATCTCATCTCCCACGAGCCCACTTATTACTTACAAGGGTATTGGCTACAGACGACAAAGGGGACGATCCATTCCTCCTTTTAACAGCCTGGAGCTCTGGCAATGGCACTGTCCATGGTCTTCGTTTTTATTTTTATATTCCTCTAGGCTGGAAATCCTTCTCACTGAGTGTCGGAACCCAAGAAATTCCTCTGACTGCCCTGGAGGACTCAAAACCCTGTCAGGGGGCTCGGAGACCTGGCACAGAGCCCAAGACCCCTGTGTCTTTGATCTTGACCCATGGAAAAAACAATTACCAACCTTATATTAGGATTTAGAAGCCACCAAATTTTAAGCAGAATGATAGTGGATTTATCAAGGGTTATAAATAGATTTTTTGGAGTTTGTAGAATGGGGGTTCAGGAGGCAACATGGAGGAATCTGGGCATGTCCAGCCTTTCTCCTTCTTCTTCTTGGCCTCCATCTTCTGCTGTGGTGCTGGCACTTTTAGATTGGTTTATAGTAGAAACTCACTGTCTAATGTAGGTGATAGGTATTGGGAAGTTATGGTAAATAATGTACACGTAGTTTTTAGTATAAAAAGATAACACCACCTCTGAGGCGGGCAGTGTGCCTCAACCCAACCTACCAGACAGACCTCGGTGGGTTGGAGAAAGAATTTCATAGACAAGAAACAATGAACAACCTTGAGAATGAGAACAGAAAAAATCCTGACTCCTTCTTCAACTGCTGGGTGGGAAAAGAGACTTTCTAGCGCATCTCAGGGTCATTCTGACCAGCAGAGATACTGAGAACTGAGGAGCACCTTTATGAAAACCCTCTGATTTTAAGGATTTCCACAATATACTACAAAATACATATTTTAATATATGTAATAAATAAAATATTTAATACTATAGTACTATATAATAGAGTAATAAATAGAATATATAAAATGTATCCCTGCTCTTTTTCTCAGCCAGCAGGCCTTTGCAGCGAGTTCTGAGCCAACGTGGGGCTCTGCTGCCAGCCCAAATCTGCGCTTCCCTTGCCCAGCCTGAGTGCAGGTGGGGCATGTGCTGGCCATGGCTGGAGATTTCCATGGCCAAAATCCTCCTGCATTTACATCTGCCCATGGCTTTGGGTAGCACAAATTACGACACATTCATCTCACTTGACAAATGTCATTTGTTATAAATTGCTACACCAGCACTGACAGCATATAACTATAGATATCTCTGTTAAATTTTAAAAAAGTGATTTGATTGTTATAACACACTGTTCAAAAACATACAAACAGCAACTTCTGTTAACAAAAATTAATTTATTGCAAACCTCTACAAACACTCACTATACACAAAGATTAATGGAAAACTAACAGCTTAATTTATTGCATATTTCAACAAGCATACAGCCCATATAGAAGCACAAAAATATCAGTATCTCTCTCTAACACCAAGAATTCAACAAATAGAATTCCACCACTATACAACTCCATACACAATTACATAGAACTGAATATATATATAACCACCACAATATACAGATGTTAATATAGATTAAATGTTATCTATTAGATTCCAGAAACAGATACATAAAACAAACCTGTCTATAAAGAGACAAAACAGCGCTACCAATCTAAACATCTGTACAACTGCATTGATAAAAATATACAGCTATACATCCGGATATATATGTAAATATAACATCTATATAAATAGATTGGTATACAGTTAAAAATATAAAACCAGACATATACACCAATACAAATAACAATAAAGCTATTTAAAAAGACATATACCGAAAACTGCATCAATACAAATAGATACCTACACAACTGTATAGTTATGGAAATCTAAACACAGATATTACAACATACATAAAGAACTGCATACATATATGTGGCAGTGAGGGTTTGAAGCCCTGCCTGTGGTGATTTGCGGAAGCAAATGAACTCCACAACTTTTGTGAAAGTTGTAAAGCTGGTATGCTTATTACAGCACTGCATGCATGTGGGAATCATTCCCCTAAAATGTCATGGGTACCTGTGGGAACTTCAGATCCCCTTTTATTTCCCTCTCAAACACATATGCATGCTATTTCACAATAGGTCCATACATATTCATTCCACTGATTTAATGGCATGACACTTGACTGCTACTTCTTCTTTATCAGAAAGAATTCCTGGGGCAGGTTGCCCTGCTCTGTCTGCCCCCCCTGCTCCCCCCCTACCTCTTGTGCTTTGGCTGAAGCAGTCTCTCCAAGAGCAGGCCTATTTGCGAGAACAGGCAGTCAGACTAAACAGCAAGCTACAGACTTAACTCAAAGATGTACATTCCACCTAAATCAAAATGGATTTCTACTCTGGAAAATTTCCACTCTGCTTCAATCAGGAGTAGCAGAAAGCAAAAATGTACAAACACTAGGAGATGATCTATATGCCCCATGAGCAATGGCTTCAAAAATAATCTCATATATTCCTTATATTATATTTTATATTACATTACGTTACATTAATCTAAATATATAATATATAGTATGCAAGAAATTTAATGCAGATGTATTTTTTGACAAATTTTTAATATATATATTTTTATTTAAGATATATACTTGAAACAGTCTTCCAGCTTGGGAGAGTGAAGATGTACAGCAGTGCAAAACCTTCTGCCCACACAGCAGTCAGCCCCAAGTGTGTGCATGCACACCCACCCACTGCGCTTGCTCTTCTCAGCATCTCGGGGCTGCTGTTGGCACAGAATTGGGATTAATTTAACTCAACAGAGCCATGAGCTGGGTGTCCAGCTTTTCATAAACACTCATGTGGCAATGAACAACACAGAGCTCTCAAATCACATGATCACAGGTAATTTCGTTCCTGTTGGGCATTGAGGAACTCTTAAAAGCACCAAAGACATAGAAAAGAGGTGGAACACATTGGAATCATGCTACTGCTGGTATCCACCTGGAGGAAAATCTGTTGGGTTTCTTTAAGGTCATAGCTTTCCAAAAACTAGGGGAAAAAAACCTACTGCTCAGCACCAGTAACACAATTGTGAAAGGTTTTCTTGACTTGGCACAGCTGGGGTGTTAACAATGGACTCCATCCTTGGTTCAAATCACCTGCCCTCACCTGCAGACAAAAGCTCCACCACCAGCAGCAGAAGCTACATCAGTCAATTTTCTCAAAATCTCTGTTAAATTTGGGAGAGGAAAAGAAAACTCATCAGACACTGTGGATTAATGACAAGACTCTGACGAACAGTTGCAAAGCAAAGGGCAGCAGCTTCTATCTGGGCACTCCTTGTGCTCCAAGGCAGCCGGGCTGCCCTCGCTGCCCAGGACCCTGCGCTCCACAGGCTCTGCAGAGCTGCACAGCGGGGAGGCAGCTTTGGGCACCTCAGCCCTGGGCAGGAGTGGCTGCTTGCTCTGCAGGGCTGCCTGTGGGCAAAAGCAGGGTGCTGGCCTTCTGCTCTTGGCCCTAGCCTGGCCTTGCAGGGCTAATCCTGTTCCCTGTCTCAAATGTGCTAAAGACAGACTTCTTTGTTTCCACCTCTGCACAGCATTGATTTGCACCACAAAGTACTGAAGGACTAAGGCCTGAACAACAGACCCTGACTGAAGCCTCAACAACAGGACCTGAGCCAAAGCTGCCCTCTAGATGACCTTCCCAACCCAATGTTCTATGTATCTGCTCCTTAACCAAGTGTTATTATCAAAAGGATTGTTGCATCCATTCACTGGTGAAACACGTCTTCACCTTTCTGCATGAGGAAAATGGACAAGGCCACACCTGGCCTTGGTTCCTCCTTGAGCCCTGGGCAGGCTCGGGGAGAAAACCAAGAGGAGAATGACACCAGCTGTGCCCCAGCAGAAGCTCTGGCACATTGCTCGTCCAGCACTGTCAGAGCCGGGCTACTCTCACAGCGCACTCGGGAGCCTCGTGGCCGCCAAAGGTGGAGGCACCGCAGGATTTCCCGGTTCCCGGCCGTGGCTCTGCAGGGCTGGGCTGGGACAGCTTCCCCCAGCTGATGTGCAGCACTGGATGAAGGGGAAAGCATTGGGGTACCTGGTGATGCATCTTCCTTAATAACCAGAGGCAACCTTTTGTAGTAATTCTGAGGTGCATTGCTTAGCTTATCCTTTCCTGACTCTTTTTTGCATTTTTGCATTACAGTAAATTACACTGTTCCTTCAGCTGGTGTCTGTGTCTGCATCTCTGGCCCTCCCCAACATCAAAACAAACACACAGCCAGTTTAGCACGAGACCTGCCTCTCTCCCAGCCCATCTCTTGGCAAACACCCCTGGCAGCCATCTCCACAAATGAAATTCCCACTTTGCAACTTCCTTTTCTGCAGGCAGGTGAGAAAAGGAGCCACTCCCAGTTCTGGACACCTCTAGAAACCAGCTGCTTTCAGCAGTCACAACCCTGAAATATCAGCCTCCTTCCTTAACCTGCCCACAGGGAGCTCCCACCAAGATCGTTTTGTCCAACGATACCCACAGAAGAGCTGGAGAACAGAGGAGATTGAAACACAACTGCTTCAGAGTTTAAACCTGCCTTTATCAAATGAGCACACACCAACCTGTCCCAAGGGGAAAGCAGGCAGGAAAGAAAAGCTCCTCTCCCACAACAGCAAACTCTGTGCTTCCTTCTGTTCCAGCTGGAGAGTGGAGGCCATGGGCTACACCTCACTTTGGGAAGGAGCCCTGGGAATTGGCCTGATCTGGGAGAGCAGCAAAAGGAATTCCCCAGAAATTAGGAAAAGATTCTCCACAGAATGATGACAATATTTCTGTGGAAAAGCAAAATAAAAAGAATACATGAAGCATTTCAAAAAGTGCCCAGACTGAAATTTGTTTGTCAATATGACAACCCCAAAGTCTCTGTGGTGTGTCAGGAAGCTCAGCAGTGAACCTGCAAGACTTGGATAAACATCATTGGTGTCCATCCCCCAGAACACAAGCAGCTCCCCAACAAGACTTCAAGAATAAAGGACAAAGCTTCCCCCTTCAGCTCCCCACAGCAGCTCTAGGGAGTCTCTCTCCATTGCAGGATCTCCTTTGTCAGTCTACAGTGACAAGAGTTGGCTGCAGGAGGCATTTGCATGGGAACTCTACCCAGATGCAGGGAAGAAAAAGAAGAGGATTCCTGAGGAAAGAAAACAGCAACGCTGTTTGGGAAGACACCAGCGTGAGTTCGCTACAACTCTAGGCCAAAAACCCCCTGAATAAAGCAACATCCATCCATGGGGCAGCACTTTAGCTTTGATATCAATGCTGACAAAATTGGTGCCCCTTTCTGCTGCTGTAGCTGATTCCAAATCACAAGAAATGTGCCAACTCTGCCAAAGACAGGCTGACATGGTGAGATAAAAACAGCTAGTCTGCTGAAAAAGAGACCAAATGAATGTTTTCTAACCTCCCCCCTTTTTATCCTTTCCCCAGCCAAGCCAGAGCAATGTCCTTGCCCTCAGTCACTGATGGTGACCCAGGCATGGCATGCAGCGTGGGGACAGAGCCTGTCACTGCTCCCAGTGCCCTCGCCAAGGGCTTCCACTGCCCTGCTCTGCCATACCAGGCCCTGCCCTCCCTTCTCTGCCCTGCAGAGGCCAGTCAGCCGTGGGAGCCGCTCTGCCCGCGCTGTGCCCGCAGCCCCGGCTCTGCTGCACTCATCCCCGCCAAGTCTGGCCCGCGCCGGAGCACAGCGCCTCCCTCAGTCTGCGCGCTGCTGGTGCAGCGGCTGCCATTGCGCTGCAGGCGTTGTGGCCACAGTCGGCAATCGGCACACGGGGGAGCTGCCGCTGCTCACCGGCCTCAGCGCCAGCCCCTTCCCTGCCAAGCTTTGGCGCCTGGTGAACAGACCCCGTGTCCGCTCCATGCATTGGGACATCAGGACTCCGGGGCTGCTCATCGACTGCTCCCTCTTTGAGCGAGAGTTGCTCAGCCCGGGCAAGACCCACAGGGATGGTGGCAATGGGGCGGGGCTGGTCCTGCACATCTTCAGGGCCACACGGTTCTTCAGCTTCATGCTCCAGCTCTACTGCTACGGCTTCCACAAGGTGCTGGGCTGGGTTGGCTCAGCTGCGCCGGGCGATGCTGGGGCTTGGCTCCACTACAGCAACCCCTGCTTTTGCTATGACCACCCTGACCTCCTGCTGTGCATCAAGTGCCGGAGCACAGTCAACCGGCAGCAGCCGGCAGCGGGGTGGGAGGGCCATAGGTGCCCACCCTGAGACTCCCAGCAGCTCCCCAGGGCACAGCCGATCCCAGACAGGTGGGAAGGGTGCAATCGCTTCAAGCTGCTGCCCAGGGAGCGGCTGCGGCTCACGTCCCGGTGCCCACCCTGCAGCTTCCTCCTACTGCACAGTGACCGGCTGGTGCTGGACCAGCAGGAGGGGCCGAGCTGCTCCCAGGAGCCCAGCGGGGAGCGGCCACTGCCCGCTGAGCAGGAGGTGCTCCCGGATCTCACCCTGCGACTTCCTCAGGCTCCAGGAGGAGTGGCTGCTACCACTCGGGCGGGGGGGGCCCTGCAGCCACTTCCAGAAGCTCTACGTGAGGCAGCTGCCTCCGGTCGACCAGGAGGTGCTCAGGATCTGCTCAGCTACTTCAGGGGAGAGACCGCACTGTCTGAACCTATCATTTGATGGCCCTGGTAGAGGGCTTTAGAGAGAAGGGATTGGCAGCTGAGTGATAGACAGGACACTGGGGAGGGATCGAGGAAATGGTTAAGCATTTCCAGGGTACAGGGGGTGGAGGCAAGGAGATTTACAGGGGGAAGGAGGGAGGAGGAAACAGGGGCAGAACCATTATTGCAGGGGAGAACTGGAACAGACCAAAATAACAAACCATTACAACTGAGCATACAAAGCCCACAACATAACATCTCCCCCTTTTTTGTTTAAACAAAAACAAAAGGGATAGGGGAAAGTAAAACTCCTTAAATGAAGAAAATTCTTCCTGGTTATTGAACTCAGAGTGTGTGTAAATGTTGCCAAATCACGGCTGGTTTGTCAGGGAGGAAGCCCACTGACTTTTTGCAGTTGTCTCAGAGACAGTTGCTTGTTCAGGCTAGGTGGCAAGAAAATGTGGTTCAGCAGCCATGTTATCATGCGCTAGATTACACTGGAGGCAACAAAAACTACCAAAATAATGAAGAGAACTAAAAGTCCAGTTCTCAAAATGGACCTGGCTCAGCCTGACAAACCCTACCCAGAGAAAATGTCCCCTGGTCAGACTGAAGTTTCCCTTTATATGTCTTTAACCATAAATTGAATCTTATTGATGGTTTTTCGCACATGCTCAGCTTTGGTGGTTAAATTCAGACAACACAGACCTTCAAACTCCTCGCAGCTGTGGTTGCAGAGAAGGAATAGAAAGTCAATAGCAGCCCTGTTTTGCAGAGTCGCCTGCCTTGTTATCATCTCATCTGATAGAAGGTCTGAGAGTGCAGCTGAGGTAAGATTTGCCTGTTTAGGTACCCAGCATTCTAGATGTGCCAGTTCACCTAGTGCTTTGGCCACAGACACCCATGGCAAAAAACTGGTGATTGCAACTCCTTTGGGCTTGGACCAGTGGATTATCATTGAGTCACAATTTGGGTCTAATTCTCTCAAATCTCTCTTTTGGTGGGCCAGTTCTTTAGTTTTATTTTTTTGCTAGCCAATCAGTGATTTGGGTTCTGTTGGTGGTAAACAGGTTTAGTTGGCCGAGTGTGCATGGGCCTCTGATCAGGTGAGAGGGGATGCTTGCCCATGCTCTGCACCACAAATAAAGAAAATTCCCCTAGGGAGGGCACTTGGTTTTCCATCAGAAGTGGATGGTGACTTTGTGTGGGTTATCTTATCACACCAATTCTTTGCTTGGTATCCCTTCTTAAATTGTTTAACCTCTGTATATAACTGAACTTGGGAGTCCGGTTCAAATATAAACTGAACACAATAGAAAGCATGGCATGAACCAAGTAAATCAAATTCCTCTGGTTCCTTTTCCAAAACAGCTAATTTTCTTGCTATGTCTCTCCAAGGGGTTAACAGGTTGAATATATGGAGCAATGGGGTAACCAAAATGGAAGGAAACTCACTGGATCTAAGAGGGATCCCCACGAGGCAGGTGGCCATAGGGTCTGCTGCAGATGCAGTGTAAAGGCAAATGTGGTCTTGGCCAAGGACTTGTGCAAGGGTCTTCCAGATGTTGGCCTTCGGCTGGGAAACAATCCACAGGTCTGCAGGGTGGAGGAGGTACCACAGGATGACTAGGGGGATGGCTCTCAACACTCTGATAGGGGCCATCAGGCTCAGGTCACTAGGGAAGAAACACAACAGGTTAGAAGAGTAATTCAAAGAAATGGGTTCTGCTACAATTTAAAGGGATCAAGTTTTGCACCTCCTTCTCCTCCAACAAGCCCCTTTCACTTGTGCCACAACTTTATTTTCTTTTTGTACCTTACGAATATAGGGTTTGACCCACTGGAGGGGATCCACCTCAGCCCTGAGGGGCGGGGACACACAAGTATATCTCTTCCCCCAGGTGGTGAGGTCGTAAGGCCCCTCAGTCTTCCAAGTCTTTGGATCTTTCATTAAGGCTGGAGGCTTGGCTTTCAGCTGCGACTGCAAATGTTGTTTGAAGTGCTGCGTGATGGGTGGGTTTAAATTCTTAAAATGTGCAGTTTAAAAAATTCAACGTGAATAAGGCTTTGGAGAGCCAGACCTGAGGGGACTCCACCTTCATGGTCTCTTGTTGTTGTTGTAGAGTCCTTTTGAGACTCTGATGGGTCCTCTCAACCATGACTTGACCCAGTGGGGAATAGGGGATGCCAGTTTTATGGTCTATTCCCTATTGTTGCAGGAAGCTTCGGAACTCCCAGGACTTGTACGCAGGCCCATTATCTGTTTTGATGATCCTGGGGACGCCCAACACAGAGAAGGTTTGTACGAGGTGTTTTTTTGTGTCCAAAGCCCTCTCCTCTGCGTGGGCTGAGGCATAGACTGAACCAGGGAAGGTGTCCACTGAGACATGGACATATTTGGCTCTGCCAAATGTGGGAATGTGGGTGACTGTAGCAACAGAGCTACAGAGCCTGCCAAACTTCCCTGGCGTTCAGAAGCCTAAGACAGGAAATGTTGAGTCATAGTGACTGGAACCTTAGAAGCCCCTCTCTTCTTCCTTTGGACCCCTTGCTTATCTATCTGTAAGACTATAGGTAACTTTTTTTTAACCCTTGCTATTGGACAATTTCCAAAACCCCTGAACCCTAGATAAAGAGCTGGTTTTGCCCAGCTCAGGCAGAAGAGCTGTCACTGGGAACCTTCACAGAAGATTCCATCAAGACATTGCTGTGGAACCTCACACAGCCTTCTCCTCTTTCTCCCTGCATCTGCCAGCTTGTGGCACCTAGCAAGCTGACAGCTGAAATCACAATGAGCTGATAATCACTAAAGAGCTAATATCACTTAAGCCTGCTAAGGTTGCCTGTGCTAAGAACTGCTTGGGAACTCAGACAAGCTCTGCTGAGCAGAATTGAGCTATCCAGACCCTGTTGCAGCCTGCTGGGGGCACCCCAAACCCCAGCAAAGGCCGCATAGGTGACATCTGTCTGCCACTGCCACACCTTGCAGCTCTGTACCCTGTGGGGGTTTGTACTCGAACTTAAAGTAGGCAGTCGATGGGACTGACAAGATAGGCATGTGGCCACTGTGGCTCTGGCCTGTTCACAGGTTAAGTGGAATTGCCAAACCAGGCCAGGTGCATTCTGATGAAAGAGCTGATGGCTAATCTTGGCCTGTTGGAATACATCCGGGAGTGGGGCCATCTGGACTGGGGCAGTGAGGGCATCAGCTTGATGATTGCCCTCCACGATGAAACCTGGCAGGTCTGTGTGTGACCTGACACGCGTCACATAAAAGGGTTGCTCTCAGTGGGAGACTGTTACTAATTTTGAAAGCAATATGAAAAGAGGAATGTGGGAAACCTCCTGCAGAATTACATTCTCCTCCCTGTACACTGGCTATGTAAGCTGAATCAGTAACCAAATTAAATGGATCAGAGAACCTCTCAAAGGCTCAGATGACTGCGACCAACTCAGCTACTTGATATGATCCTTCCACCTCGACAACATCTGCCTCCTACCACTGAGTTTGAGGATCCTTCCAAGTCGTTACTGACTTGTGGGATGCTCCGGATGCATCAGTAAAGACTGTCAGCGCCTTTAGAGGTCTTCTACTCTGAATGCTTTTTAAGGATAAAGTGAATTGAACATCCAAATTGAAAAATTTGTGGGCTGGCCGATGAAGTGAAATGTGGCTGGTGTAACAGCCAAATGCAAACTTCAGGGCTTCATTCTCTTGAAGCAGTTGTTCCAGCATTACCTTTGTTTACTGGGCCGATCCTAATTGAAGTGGCAGGTGGATGCAGTCCAGGTCGCACCCTGCTAACTCCCTGATCCACGTTCTTGCCCTGTGGATCAATTCTGCCACCAGCTCTTGTGGCCTTGTCATTTTTTGGACCGGTGATGGCTGAGGAAGACCCACTCTATGATCAAGAGTGGGTCCCTCTGGCCTTGGTCCTTTTGTTTGGGTCTTGGATCTCATTGAAAAATCACCCCATGGAGGTGTGGCTGTTTCCCCAATATTATAAATTTGAAAGGCAGACTTGGCTGGTAACAATGGGCTTGTCTGGCACAGACGGTCTCCTGGACTTTGTCTAGTGCAGCCTTTGCCTCCTGGTAAGTGTCCTGGGAGAACTGAGATCCTCTCCCTCTTTCAACAAATTGAAAAGGGGGGACCAGGTCATTGGTGGGAATGCCCAGCCTTACCCAGTTTAAAGACCCACACAATTAATGGACATCTGCCAGGGTCTTGATGTTATTTTTGATGGCAAATTTTTGCAAAACAATGGTCCCCTTTCCAATTTCGAGGCCAAGATACTTCCTGGGTGGCATTTGTTTAATTTTTTCTTCCTGAAAAGCCTTTCCTTTCCTCAAACCCTGCAACAACCAATGCATTGATTGTGAGGTCAAGCACATGCGTAAGTGGGTTGTCATTCAGAGCACACACCAAGATGTCATTCATATAGTGTAAAATGATGACATCTTTTGTGGCTGCACAGACAGGAGACAGCAAGGAAGAGACATGCCACTGGCAAATCATGGGGCTGTTTTTCATTCCTTGCGGGAGGACTTTCCAGTGGTACCTCTTCCTTGGGGTTTCTCGGTTGATGATGGAAACCGAGAAGGCGAACCATGGGGCATCATCAAGGTGTAGGGAAATTTGGAAGAAATATGTGGGAACTCGGCGCATCACTCCGGATGTCCAGAGTTACTGAGACAACCCTTGGGGGAGCTCGAAAATCCTGGAATGTTGCCAGAAGCGCCTGGTGGTTAGATTTTGACCCTGCAAGGGATGTGCCACCTGTTTGAGGATAAGAGAGTCGCTTGGGGATGAGTGGTGTAAGAATTAACATTTCCATATTTACAGGGTGGAAATATAGATTTTAGGATTTTGGTACAGGGGGTTATGCAGACAAGATGGAGGGATCAGGGCGTGTCTTGTCCTTCTTCTTTCTTCTTCTTGTCATCCATTTTCTGTGGTGATGTTGGCACTTTGGGGGTGGTTCTTGGTGCAGGTGCACTTGCTAATATGGGTGAAAGGTATTGGGAAATAAAGATAAATACAATGTATGTAGATTTTAGTATAAAAATAGACCACCACCCAGTGGGAGGTCAGAGTGCCCTTGGCTGCCTTGCTGGTCAGACCTCTGTTGAGCTGGCAGAAAATTTTGTAGATAAGAAATAATAAACAATAGAAAAGACTGAAAACTGAAGACTCCAGACTCGTCCTTTGAAGCACGGGCTGTCCCAAGGCCATCCTACGTGTGACCGTGCAGAGACGAACAGCTGGAGCAGTCAGAAATAGTTTTTGATATCCATAACAACCAAATTCCAATCTTGGGGGAGCATTTTGGGGGACAGCATCCCAGGCTGGAGAGAGCCCATGTCTTCGATTACGTTGTTAATTTGTCAGAGGTCGTGGAGGAACCACCACTTGTCTTTCTTTGGTTTTTTGTTCACAAAGACAGGGGAATTCCACAGGGATGTGGTTTCCGTGATGTTTTCTTTCCACAGTTGCTCTTCCACGAGCTCCTCAATCATCGTCAATTATTGTTTATTTATTGGCCACTGTTCTACCCATACTGGGATATCAGTTTTCCAGTTCAGTTTCTGGGTAGAGCACTTTTCAGTGGCCGCCATCAAAAAACCTTGGAGGGTCTTGGGTAAGTCAATTCTGGTCAATGTCCATCTGGTCCCTCAATTTGAACGATGCGCTTTGATTGATTTGCTAATTGAATGCCCCCTATACCTTGCAATCGACCAGCCCTGTTTTGCAGCTCCCAATGTGTCAACCATTCCCAAGAGGGTATGATCAACACGTCTGCTCCCGTGTCAAAAAGTCTGTTTAAGAATTTGTGTTCCCCACCTTTCTGCATTCCACATACAATATGGGGCTTTTCCTTTCCAGGCACCTGAGCCCATGAGACTGTGGGATAGGTGTCTTGTCCAAGCACATCGGTTTGTTCCTTGTCCCAAGACATCTCGGGCACTGGTATGGCTTGTGCTATTACTTGATCTTTTGGAACGTGTCACAGACATCTTTTTGTGAAAATCCTTTCCTTAGGATTTTTCCTTCTGAGAAGATGAGAGGCCTCAGGAACAAAATGTAAACAATGGTTATCTGCTGCTGTGGAATGCAACAGGTGGATCTTTGATTGGCCCATGTTGGTTGTTTCTAATTAATGGCCAATCACAGTGAGCCAGCTCGAACAGAGAGTCTGAGCCACAAGCCTTTGTTATTCATTCCTTCTTTTTCTATTCTTAGCTAGCCTTCTAATGAAATCCTTTCTTCTATTCTTTCAGTATAGTTTTAATATAACATATATAATAAAATAATATATCAAGCCTTCTGAAACATGGAGTCAGATCCTTGTCTCTTCTCTCATCCTAAGACGCCTGTGAACATGGTCACAGGTAAGTGGGTGGGCGGACATACTACAGCCTGAGCAGAAATTGTCCTGGGTCCGATGACAAGAGGCCCGGAACAATGTTAATTTCTTATGGTGTGTATTTAATGACCCTGATGATGACATACTTACAATGAATCCATTCCCCAGCACCTGATGACTCCTTGCACACTGATACGAAATGGCAGTCTGAATTCCGTAGATGAAGCGGCTCCGTCAGTTGCAATCTGAAAGGTTTGTAATTGGAAAAGGTGGTTAAAATGGGTCTGGTGTTAGAATAAAACTCTGTTTGTTTTGTCTTATCCGGTAATTTTCTACTTAGGGCATGTAGGCTGTCTTTTATTACTGTTTTACTTTTGCTCCCCCCAAGATGTTAATGAGCCCACCTCATTTATATCACGGTGCAGGGAGGGACAGTGCTCTTTTTCTAGTTTTTTGACGGAGCCTTCTTAGGAGGTCTCTGCCCCTTTTTAAAGTCTAAAAATGTTTTAAAGGACAGTCAGGTATCCAGTGTCCAGTCTTGCCACTCAAGTGGCATGGCCTGTTAGTGTTGATGGGTTTTCTGGGAGGTTTTGGGGTGTGAGATGAGTGGTGAGCAGGCGACAATGCTGGGTTGTCGGCAGTGTTGGCAAAACCCTCTGAGGCAGCCAAGTCTTCATGTCTTGCTCCTCCAGGGCAGTAGTGACTTTCCTGGCACAAACTTCCAACATATTTTGCAGTGTTGGAGAAGGATCCATGGGCAGGTTCAGGATGGAGGCTCTGCACTTAGAATTTGCATTGGCCAATGCCACTTCCTTGAGGATTTCCTGCTGGGCATCGTGACTCCACATCTGCAGCTCAATTACCCTGTGGAGCCTCTCAACAAATGTTAAAAAGTATTTGGGTGGTAATTGAGTGATTTTAACATAGCTATGAACTGGGGCCTTGGGCTGCAAGGTGAGAAAAACCTTTTGTGCTGCCTTTGTGCTCACCATCAGTACCTCCCAGGGGATGGCTTGGGCTTGCTCAGCACCCTCTGCCCATTCTCCTTGCCAACACACATGATTGATGGAGATTGTGTTATTGTTGGCATCTGAGGCTGTGTGAGGACTCTCCCGAAACGATGGGAGGATACCCCATAATTATTTTTTCCATGATGCTTCCCACAGAAGGATTCTGTGGGTGAAAGCAAACAGGAAAACAACTGCTTCAGTTCTGCTAGGGTGACATCAGAGTCTGATAGAGTTGCCTTCAGCAGTCCTTGGAAATTTTTGCTTTCCTGAGAAAACTCCTTTTGGGCCTTACAAAGCTCTTTGTGGTGTGGTAGGGAAATGGGGACCACTGGGCCTGCACCCTTCTTTCCCTCTCTGGGTAGTAAGTGACAGGGGCAGCTGACAATGTAGGAATGGGCCCCTGATTCTGGTTCCCAGGCTCCCCTCCCCACCCTGGATACCGAAGTGTGGGAACCGGAAGGTGGGGCATGGGAACAGGAAGTCAGGAAGAGGGAGGGAGGCTAGGACACTGGGTGGGGACACTTAATGGGCAGGTCCCCAACCTAGGGGCATGATTGTTGCAGAGTTTTGATCAGACATGGCTTATAGAGAGGCCATGATCACATACAGCTGGTTAAAAAGTAAAAGGCAGCTGTAAGCAGCAAGTTCTCAGGCTTTTCCCTTAACAACAATAAACACCACGCCCTTGAGTAAGTGATGAGAAAGGCATGGTGGAAAACATGGAGGCCTTGAGAATGGTAAATAACAAGTCAACAACAGGATGAGAAAAACAAGTATTAGCCTCGACAAGAAAACCACAGGTATTGACAGCAAAGGAGGGGTTGGTGTGTAATCTGTAACCAGTGATGAGCTCAGGTTTTGCAATATGTATGAGCTTAATTAACATTACTATAAAAGTGTGTAAGCTGGATCAATAAATCGGAGTTCAATGCTGATCAGTCAGGATGTGGTCGTCTCCCTTCACTTCCTCACATGATCAGGAGGTAGGTCTTGGGAGGAGACAGGAGGAGCTGAAGGAGGGGGAGGAACATGGTCAGAGGAGGGTTCTTGGGATGGGTCTGGAGACAGGAAGGGGTTGGCAGATGATCAAAAGAGATTGTGGGAAGTAGAAGCGCAAATGGGGGGGAAAGCCATGTGGCTTCCACCATTTTGGGCTCCACAGGAGCCATTTTGTGTGGAGTCAGAGTAGGGAGATCAAATTTAACTGAGGGTTTTTGGGATGGGGTTTTATGAACTGGGTGAATAGGGGAAAAGAAAAGATCCGAAGGAGTTGGGCCCGGACTCAGGCAAGGAGTTTTAGAGGCTTGAGGAGAGCTGGGGAGACAATAGCAACCCTGTGCTGAGCAGTGGGATGCTCCTCTCAATATCCCAGCTTGGGGGGGAGCGGGCAAGGGGAAAGGGCTAGGACAAGGAGAACTGGGACAACTAAGAAACAGGCTGTCTGAGGATGGCTGTTTTCTCATCTGGACTGTTGATTTTAAAACTGTTTAAATATGCAGATTCCAAAATGCAAATTTAGATAAGAACAAGTCCCCGGATTTGCCTAATTCTGTTTATGTTTTCTCGACTGTATCCCAAAATTGTAGATCATAAATTTGTTCAGGGGACTCTTCAGGGACGTGAGAAAACAGCCACCTGACGAGCTGTTTAATTTCCTTTTTAGAATAATGATTCCCTGCCCTCCCCCACCCCACAAGGATTCCTTCAACTTGGTTAAAAACTCCCTTTTGAGCTGCTGACAGCCGGGCATCCATGGCTGAGATGGAAAGTTGAGCAGCTCAACCAGCCGTCCACCTCAGGAAAAGATGAAAGGAAACAAAACCCCCACCACTGGTTCCCTGCAGAAAAAGGAGGAAAGATGTGCAGCAAAAGGTTTCTGCCTCAAGGGCAGGGAAAAGGAGAGAGAGGTCTCAAGGACAGATTCGGTTAGTAAAAGGGACATATAAAATGGCAGGAAAAGAAAGAACAAAAAAGCCTCACCCCACAAAAGGGGAATAGAAAGAGGATTTCTTCCTGTCCAGTGAATGAGAAAGGAAGAGGTCCAAGGACGATGGCTTCCACTGGGGAATGACTCTTGTGGTGCCTTCAGGAGCTACTGTTGCCTTCCCCCAGGAGCACCACCCTCTCAAAGAGGGTATGCTGCACTGACATCCAAGAAACTTTCGAGGGCACTCCGCTGAGTAAATCCAGGGAAATGTCCAGTCTCACCTGTGGGGTCCAGTGCTGGCCTCAGGCCCCACATTGGGCACCAAGCAATCACTATGCTGCTCTGTGTATCCAACTCAGACACCCCGGATCACTCCAGCACAGCAGATGATAGGAGACACTCTCCCCTTCCGTGGGAGGTAAGGAGGGCGGCTAAAGGCTTTTGGCCTTGCAGGGGCGAGACACAGACAATGAAGGCCAAAGAAAGGAGTGGACTCAGTACATCCCTCCGGGTGTCCAGAGTTGCCGAAGACCCTGCTGGGGGCTCAGAGACCTTGCCATGCTGCCCAGAACACATGGGGATTTGATTTTGACCCTTGGAACAAGTTAATAACTTTGTATGAGGACATGATAGTCACACAGGTTTGAATAGTGTAATAATAATAAAATTACCACAGGGTGAAAATGTAGATTTTAGGATTTTTGGTATGGGGGTTGTAGGGACAAGATGGAGGAACTTGGGTGTGTCTAGCCTTTCTTCTTCTTGTTCTCCATTTTCTGCAGTGATGTTGGCACTTTGGGATTGGTCTAGAGTAGAAGTGCACTCTCTAACATAGGTGATAGGTATTGGGAATTAAGTGTAAATAAGTTATACGTAGTTTGTAGTATAAAAAGACAGCACCGCCCTGGGGGTGGTCAGAGTGCTTGTGGCTGTGCAAAAAGAAAATTTTATAGATAAGAATTAATAAACAACCTCAAAACTTGAAAAGTGAAGAGTTCAGACTCGTTCTTCAGTTGCGCGGGCCAAAGCTGAGACATCCTGCACATCTTGGGGCAGCGATTATCAACAGCAACACGACATTTGGCATCCCTGGCTGGGCACATTCCAAGAGGGCACTGATAAGCCTCTTGGGAAGCAGCCAAAAAAGCCTGAGAAGCTGCAGCCACTCTCAAGACCATCGTGCTCTCAAGACCATCCAGAGAGCTTCTGCCGAAGAGACTCGTACCAGACCAGTCCAGAGTGGACCCAGAAGGTGCCCTGGATCCTCTCCCCTGTGAGCTGCTGGCCAGTGACCAGGACCTTCGGACTGACCTGATGACTCAGATTTGGTAAGAAGGTCAAAATTAAGAACGTGGGGGGAACATGCCCCCAGGAACAGTTAAGGATTTTATCAGCCTTATAAGGTGTGGCAGAGGCACACCCAATGGAAATTTCAGAATAAGAACTTAGAGATCTTTTTTTTTCCTATGAGTACACTATAATTACTCATACTCATACTCAGAGACATGTCTGTTGTTTGAAGTGGGATTTTTGCAGGAAATCAACAGACGCACTTTATCATTCAGCCACAAGAAAAGATGAAATGGCCATGAAACTTTTACCATCTGCACAGGTGATGCTGGAAGCAACCTCAACAAAATCTGGGAAAAATGCCAAATAGGAGGTTGTGAAACTCCCACAGGAGCAGAGGGAGGGGAGCAAAGCCAGAAGAAGACGGCGGCTCTTGTTCCAACTGTCCCAGGAGAAAGAGAAATAGCTCCCATAGAAGGGAAGCAGGAGGGAACTTCATCACCTCTGATTCTCTCATCATCCCGAAGGCCCATGGGATCCCCAAAATGACCCTGAAAACCCCAGATATTTGCCCAGATTCAGGCACCCTCTCACTCCTGGAAGAGCTCAGGGTTGAAATTTCCCCAAGTGAATTCGAAGAATTGGACTGTGCCATTATCAAGATGCATCCTCCCAAATCGCAGAAGCCAGAGGGTCATAGGGGAGGGAAAACAGCAGAGTCGGGAAGGGGGGCTGAAGTGGGACCAGAGGGGAAGGGTGAAAAACTCTGTTGTGGCTAGCGCAGTAAGGTGGTGGTGAGCGGCCAGTGATGGCAGCCTCAGAAGGCGGCGGGGCCAGTGAGCAAGGAGGTGGTGGAGGCTGTGGAAGACTTGGGAGTGCGGTTTGCGCAGGCGCGGTGCTGGTGGCGGCAGCAGTTTCAAGCGGCGTCGTGCAAAAATGCGAGTGAGGGGCAGAAATCGCAAGACAAGTGTGGCGCACGAAATGCAGCCACCTGGGCAAAGCTCTCAGACCGCAGCAATAGCGTCAGGCGGGGACAAGCCCGAAGGGACAGCTGCAGAGTCCCAGCCAGCACCCATAGGGAGACGCAGCAGGCGCGCAGTGATGACGCCATGCCCGGAAGTCGGGAGGCGGAGATCTGCTCAAATCACAGCGTGGGCACGAGCCGAACGGGAATTGCGTGCATCGGTGGCGGATACAGTGTCAGAGGAGGAGGAGGGGGATTCATAAACGGATCAAGCTAGGGGAGAACATCTGAGGTGAAACAGGAGAGAGACAGTGACGTCAGTTTAGAGGAGGAAGGAGGCATTCCTGAGATCATACGTGTGTGGAAGACGCAGGCTGAGCGTGGTCAGAGGCAGGTCCGTTCCCCTGTGATGACACAGGCAGGGAAGGGTCAATGCTTGGGGCTCGGTCGCATCCCGGGGCTCCACCCCGTCTCTGATTCTGGTCCCTCCGGTCCCAGTACCTTCGATCCCAACCTCTCCAGTCCCGGGGAGACACACAGAGATCCAGTCTCAACTTCTAGCTCAGTCAAAAATTGTACAGTCTTGGTCTCAATCAAAATCGCGAATGCTGCAGTCAGCCGAGCAGGAGCCAATTGTGGTCGCGCCGCCATCACTGTCACCTAGGCGGGCGACAGCGCCACCTTGTGGTGGCATCACCACATTGCAGGACATGCCATACCTGGTTGGCCAGGCCACAGCGCTATCTGGTGGCGGGATTGCAACATTGCAACATTTTTTTCCAACTATATACAGAAAGAAATCTAAGTCAAAGAAAACAACTACAACACAGCAAATGGAGTTTTCATCAGCTTCTGAATCTCATGAAGCTCAAGACACTTCTGATGAGGCACAACAACAGGATGATACAGTACGCATTACTGCCTCAGAGGGTGTTCCAGCATGGATGTTTCCAGCAGCAACACCAGTCAGTTCCTCGGGCCAGAAGCCAACAATCACTGTGCCAAGGAAACCTTCTACAGTATTTAAGCATGGCCACGGGAAAACCAGCACGAGAATTCCAAATTCCTGTTCAAATTTAGGAGCAAGGCCGAAAACTTCAACAAAATGAGGAATGTGCATTCCAAAATCACCAATGACTTCTACAACTCCACAGTACGTGCAGGTATCCATGGAGATGCAGGTTCCTGAAGAACAGACAGTTGAAACAACGGATTGGATATCACAAAATAATTAGGAAAAGAAAAGGACTTTTTGCAAGGTTCAGGAGACATCACAATGCTAGTGACATATGATGCACAGGGTCAGAATCCAGGGTGGGAAAAACTGGATCATGAGATGGTCAAAGAATTAGCTAAAGCTATCAGAGACAATTGACTGAATTCACAGTATTTTAAGCAGTTTCTGAAGGGAACTTTCAACATGTATGATTTAACATCTTACAACATCAGATGCCTTGTGTCAATGATTCTCACCGACACACAGAATCTCATGTGGGGTGCGAGATGGAGAAGATCTCTCACAGAACTGAGGCTCAGATATGAAGGCTGACTAAACGCAAACCTCTCAGTGGCACAGTTAGCAGGTGATCCTCCAGACGACAATCCAGCACAACAAGAAGCAAGGCTTGCAAGACGGGTGCTGAATGACATCAAGGAAGCAGCACGAAGAGCAATCCTGTAGATCGCTCCAGCAGGAGCACAAGATACCCTCTTCACAAATGTCAGACAATGTCCCACTGAAGCCTTTTTCTCATTCACAGATCAACTCACACAAGCTGTGGCGATCCAAGCTGTGGAATCCAAGACTTGTGGATTGACAAGTGACTGATGACAAGGTGAAACAACATCTCATCAAAAGTCTTGCCTAATCCAATGCCAATCCGGATTGCCAACAGGTCATCAGTGGAATGCCCGGTCGACCTTCTTTGTCAGAAATGGTGGATGCATGCAGCAAGTGGGAACACTTCAGCACGTCGCATAAATCGTGAAGTAAGAATTGCGAGGAGAGTTGGAAGAACAACTGGAAGGACAACTGGGAGAAAGAATGGAAAGAATGCTTGAAATGCATAATGAGAAGATCAGCAAGACTGACAAAGTTTTAGCAAGCATTGAAAAGAAAAACAATTCATTTGGAGGACAATTCTACAGGTGCAGAGCACTTGGACACATGAAGAAGAATTGCCCACAAGCACAAGCACAAGTACCAAAGACAGAAAGGCCACTCTGTCCAAGATGCAGAAGACGAAGACATTTTGCGAATTAATTTTATTCTCAGACAGATGTGGATGGAAAACCTCTGCTGTGTCCAGGAAATGCCAAAAAGAGTGGGCAACATTGTCATTGTGTGTCGACACAAGTGATGGTGATGACACAAGAACAAACAGGACAATCATCGGAGAATGTCAGACAGACTCACTCAACAAAGTCATCAGCACAATCCCCAGTGACCCAGAACTCCTCCCACCAGGAGCACAATGCACATTGGCAACTTCAAAGTTAACGTGCTTCTTGGATGTAAGTCATGCAGTGATATCACGTGTCAACGAGACTTCACCATAAAGACAAGATTTTATGATAATCAGTAAAGACAGAAGTAATATCCTCGGACTTGTCATTTATCCTTCAATTATTTCAGCGAATCGGAACAAAGAGTAGATGGTTTTAGCCAAGGCTCTTCAACCACCATTGATTGTCGCGGAAAATACCCCGGTAGAAAAAGCTATTGCTTTGCCACCACATGCCATGGAGCAGGTCATGCTAGTGTTTGACGAAGAAGGATTTCCTTCTAAGGAACACATGGAAGTACATACTTCCTGGGTGAAACATATAGGCTGAGACCAACCCACTGTCACTTGTCAGTTGACCTGTGGAGAAAGAACAATTGCCATCAGAGGAATGCTCGACACAGGGGCAGACATCACAGTTATATAATACATCTTTTGGCCTTGAGAATGGAATTTGATTGCATCCCTTTGGTTCCCTCACAGGCATAGGGGGAAATTCCCTGTGTCTGCAGAGTGAGAATTCCACTGTTGTTGGAAGGAAACTAGGAGACAAAACAGCGATCATTCATCCCTTTGTTGTGCAGAAGCCCATCACAGTATGGGGAAGAGACCTTTTAGCACAATGGGGCACGCAGTTGGAGGTGGATTTTTAGTGGGGGTCACTGTGGCACTCGCCACACTGAAGTTAACCTGGAAGACTGATGATCCAGTTTAGGTGGATCAGTGGCCCCTTGAGTGAAAAAAGCTTGACTGCATTGAAAAACCTGGTCCAAGAACAACTGCAAAAGGGACACATCAAACCAACAGACAGTCCATGCAACTCTCCAGTGTTCATCACAATAGAAAGCTTCAGGTACATGGAGACTGTTGCACGACCTCAGGAAGATCAATGAAGTCCTTGAAGATATGGGACCACTTCAACTGGGACTTCCTTCAGGCTCAATGATTCCCAGAGATTGGCTGCTTGTGGTCATTGACCTCAAGGACTGTTTCTTCAGTATTCTGCTTCATCCAGATGATGCTCCAAGACTTGCCTTCTCTGTTCCAAACATCAACAAGGAAACGCCTCTGCAGCGATACCATAGGGTGGTTCTTCCACAAGGACTCAAAAACTCGCCAACTATCTGTCAATGGTACATGGCGCGAGCTTTGTCACCAGTGTGGAAGAAATATCTGAAGGCAAAAATCATTCATTACATGGATGATTAGCTCATTGCAGCGTCAACACAACAGGAGCTGCAAGAAGCACGCGACTGTGTGATTGCAGAAGTGCAGAAGGCAGGACTGGTAATCAGTGTCTCAAAGATCCAGGAGATCGCACTGTGGAAATATCTAGGGTGGAAGATCTCAGAGAGGACAATAAGACTCTGGAAGATGGAGGTCAGCATCAAAGTCAGCAATTTACACAATCTGCAACAATTCCTAGGAGAAATTACCTGGATGAGACCAATTTTGGGAATCACAAATTATGACATTTCATTGTTGCTCGATCTTCTGAGAGGGGACCCAGCCATCAGATCTCCCAGAACATTCACACCAGAAGCAAGAAAAGAATTGGAAAAAGTTACAGAGGCCATTCAGAAGAAGCAAGCACATCGATTCATACAATTGTTGCCCTTCAAGTTGGCATGGTTGGGAGAAAAAGTGCAATTCCGTGGTCTGTTTTTTCAATAGGATTTGTCTCGAAGAGACTCTCTATTAATCATAGAGTGGATTTTTCTACCTTACAGGTCCTCAAAGACAATTCTCACAGATCTGGAGATGGCAGCACAAATTAGCATAAAGGCGAGAACAAGGTTGCTGACAATGGCAGGCAGGGAATTCTCAACAATTTATTTACCATTGAAAAAAGATTATTTCCATTGGGCGATGCAGAAATCAAAAGATTTGTTAATTGCATTGTTAGGCTTTCCAGGCATTTGCACAATTGATTTCCCATAGCACAGAGTGTTGCAGTCAAAAATATGCTACAGGAAAAAACCGAGAATAAGTGAGAAATCATTGGACGGGATCACACTATTCACTGATGGTTCAGGGAAAATACACAAGTCAGTGATCACTTGGAAAAATGCAACAGCAGGGGAATGCGACTCAAACATAAAAACCAGTTCAGGGCTCTCCACAAAATGTGGAATTGGCAGCTGTTGTCAGGGCATTTCAATTGTTCAAACAACCTCTCAATCTGATCACAGATTCCGCATATGTTGCGGGTGTGGTCAAACGGCTGGAAGGTTGACTTTTGAAAGAGAAAAGCAACGAAGTTTTATACTCATACTTGTCAGGCAATACTGTTAGAAAGCAGAGAACATAAATACTTCATCCCTCACATCAGAGCGCACACATCACTTCCAGGATTTCTAGCAGAAGGGAATGCCCAGGCAGACAGGCTGACAATGCCCATTTCACAAACACTACTGGACATTTTTGAGCAGGCAAGATTGAGTCATGCATTTTTTCATCAGAATGCACAGGTGGCTGATGGAATCCTTTTGCCTTTCAAAGAGCCAGGCGAGGGAGATCATTAGTGCTTGTCCAGACTGTCAGCCACCTGACTTGTGCAGCCACCTGCTTCCACAGGAGCAGTCAATCCATGAGGACTGCAAAGTCTTCAACTGTGGCAAGCTGATGTCACAAAATATCCATCATTCAGAAAGCTCAAAAATGTTCATGTTTCAGTGGACACATTTTCAGGAGCACTCTTCGCATTAGCACGTATGGTAGAAACAGCAGAACATGCCTGCCAACATTTCTTGCAAGCATTTGCATCATTAGGTGTGCCTCAATGGATAAAAAGGTTCTTGACAAATTTCTGAAAAAGTGGGGTGTCAGACACACATTTGGTATTCCATATTCCCCCATGGGTCAAGCAATCATTGAAAGAACACATCATACCCTAAAATCCCTTTTGGATAGACAAAAAAGGAGGGAGCCAGAGGCAACGCCTCACATGAGGTTGAACAGGCGTTGTATGTTCTTTACTAATGTCTTTCTTAATTTCAGTGTCTGTTAATATTAAGCTTAACATCTTTATATTATTTGCTTCTAGAGTAACTTTTCTCATTTGAGAATGTTTAGCAAATTGAGCGAATTGTACAAAAGCTTTTAGGTACACATAGTACACATGTTACTTTAAAGGTTAGCAAAAGCATGCTTTCTCAGACTGGCTAGTTGTTCATTCTGCACACTACAACATAAACATTTTCTACAGGTACTAAAGCTTTATTTAAAACTGAACACATGACTTTTGTGCTGACAAAAATTCTTCTCTTTTGGGAAGATCACTTTTACTCTTCTTCTCTTACTTTGGGAGGAAGCCTTTAGCAGGTCATATGTACTCATTTTGCGAACTGTGATTGCTTCCCATTTTAGCGTGATAATCTTTGCTTGATTTCATACGTTGCTATCTTATGCTGCATGCTGAACAACATGTTTGATTTGCTTTCTCTTTGCCTTGTTTTCTTTTTCAAGGGCTAAGACTAGAGGGCGGTCTGATCTCACAGTCTCTTTGTCATTCTGGGTGATTTCTTAAAACAAAAGACATCTCAGCATACAAAAATTATCTCATTTATTTTCTTATTATAAAACAGTACTAACAGCAATGAAGCACTATAAATCTTTTTATTTTCTGAGCTGCTCTTACTGGCAACTTCTTCTCAGTGAGCCCCTCTCAAAAGGGGCTAATTTAGGAACCTGTTTGCTCTGGTCAGTTCTCATTATTTATTTCTTTTTGCCCTATCTCGCTTCTATTCAAACCTTTTTACAGACCTTCACAGTAGTTTCTCAGTTTTCCTCTTATACACACAGTTCTAGGTGGCAGGTATCAGATGTGATTCTCACACACAAGCTCTAAGACTTTAGGTTTTGAATCTGCTTGACTGGAAACTTCTAATTTACACTCGGGGCGTGTACCTTGACACTTATTGGAACAGCAAAACAGCAATACCAGTGTTTCTCATAAACACCGCACTGCAATAATACTTGCACATCTAGCTTTTGGCCACAGGCCATTCTCGTGTTCTCTGGGGAGACAGGGCAGCCAGAGCTGTCTCTGTGCCCAGGGCACAGCCACTGTCACTTCACACAGCATGCTAGCCTCTTGATGTACTAAAGGCTCTCTGAAATTGCCCACAAAGGCAGGCTATTCTGTTTGTTACAGAGAATTTTAAATCTTTTCAGCGGATTGTTTCTAGTAAAGACTTACTGCAGTACTAACTGAAGTCTTATAAATCTCATAAGTCTCATTAACTAATTTATCTCATTTATCTCTTCTATATAAACTCTGTTTTACAAAATATCAGTCTTTTTTAGTTCTCTTCTTGCACAATTTAATTAAGTACTGTGCCTACTTACACTTGTTTTGCTGCTTTGCAAAAAGGCTGTGCTAGTCACAGCTGAAACTCTGATATGCTCACAGACATAGACACACTCTATGTGTCTCTCTCTCTTCTCCCCCTCTTCTTTATTTCAAATTCACTAGAGCTAAGGCTTGAATTACTATGAGGGGGAGAATTCTTGGAATTCTTTTAACTCACTTTATCGAAGTTAAACATAAATCACTGTACTATAGTTCTCTTATGTAAAATGCTACTCTTGTTGCAACAAAATCTTAAAATCTCTACAAACACCACTATACAATCTGAGAATCAAATTACCAAAATGCAGCGGAAGAAAATCACTACACAAAATCACTGCGAAAGGGCATATCTCTCAAAGTGCTCACTTTTCTCAACACAACATAGCATACCATAATTCAGCATTTACTCATATCAATTTTCCTGGACACAATCAAAATAACAGCGCACAGTCTAGAGATCAAGTCTAAACATCTAAGGCAAAGGAACTCTCTGAGCTCATACTCACGGTTAAAATGTACCAAATCTACACAAATCACTACATTCAAACACGATAAATACCATCACTGACATTCCTCCACTTGCTTCTCCGCGGGGCACTTCTCTCCCTGCCCCCGCAGCCTGCTACAGCCGGCGCCTCTGGCCTCACTCGGCTGCTTCAAACACGGGGAGTACTGCCCCCCCCCCCCCGCACTGTAGATTTACTCTCTTTTATACACCATACACATATCACTTGCACGATCACAAACACAGTGCACTTGCTACACACATTAACTATACAGCAACACAGTGTCTGGACATCACACACACACACACAAACAAAACACACACGGGCTCACTAGTTCTGTTCTATCAGATCTATGAATCTCTAATACACACACACACGGGTTCACCCAGCTTACCCCCAAAGCCGCTAGTGGTCTGCTCTATCAGAACGATGAACTCTGTCTCTAATACAGCTGCTCTATCAGCTGAACTTATGAACCCAGACGTCTCTGGGTGATTTACTCTCTTTCTCTCCTTCTTCCCCCCTGGGGCTCTATAGTACATACCGTATTTTCCTCTGCAGGCCAGCGGGTCGTTGTCTGTCCTCGCAGGTGGCAAGTTGAGACAAGCAGAGCCCCACCAGGAAAAAATCCTGGGGCGCGCCTTGGAGGTCTGTCTATCCCCCCTGCCCCCGCGGGGACAGAGAACTCCTGGCTTGGCTCGCCAAAATGTTTTGCGGAGAAAAGAAGAAACTTCACAACTTGTAAAAGTTGTAAAGCCTGGTATGCTTTTATTACGACGAGCGCCGGACACAAGCCTCTCCAAAAGGGCATGCGTACCCCTGAAGATTTCAGATTTCTTTTTATCTCTCTCCCAAATGCATATGCATACAGTTTCACAATAAGTTCATACATATTCATCTTGCATGACACTTAGCACCAGTTCTTCTTTATCAAAGGTATTTCTAGGTTGGGGCAAATTGACCTCGTGGTCTTTTCTGTTTTTCTTTCTCTGTCTCCTTGCTGTCTCGGCATGCAAGTTTTTCTTTTAGCTTTGGCCTCACAGACTTTTCACCGTTGTCAGACACTTCACCTAATTCAGGACGGATCTCTACTCTGTCTCATCAGTGTTTAAATTCTATCCACCAAGAGAAATTCAGTCACTTCCAAAATGAGCTTGACATAAGCTATTATAAAACAAGACTTTTTTCTTGCTAAGTGAGAAAAGGAGTTTCCAAAACTCCTCTGTGAAACTAATACAGATTGTTTGAAATATCCTTTTTCTGCCAGGAGTAGAGGGATGCCAACCTGGGCAGAGCGCACACAAAGCTCATTTCAGTAGGAAGGTGATACAAGAGACACTGGGGATGGACAGAAGGGCTTTGCAGCTCTGCTGGGGCTGTTCAGTTCAGGTTGCTGTTCACAGCTGTAAAAGGAACTCTTGCTGCTGTAGCAAAGCTATTTGAAGATGTAGACAGCTTATTCATGAGCCAGGACCTGGTTGAAGAAGCATTTGTACCCCAAAATCTACCAGCACCATTAGCACACCATTCTTTAGCCAACATGCTGCCAGAACCTGTAATCCTGGGAGCAACTTCAAGGGAAAGGAAGTTCTATTCTCATCCCTTCCAACAGCTCTTACACCACGGCAGGAACTCACAGCAGCCCAGGTTCCCCTTGGAAAGGCAGGATGCCATGTTCCTTCTCACTTTTCAGGATTCCTCATAATTTACAAGACTTTACTCATATATTCTGAATGTTTTCAGCAAGATAATGAATAGTGTAAGAGCCTGTGTTCATCTCCTTTCACTTTGTATCTGGTATTTCCTGCAGGGAGGGGATGGAGGAAGGCAGATTTCCTGCTTCAGGGAAGGGACACCCCTGAGACAAACCTCTGACAGGTGCACCTTCCATTCAAATTAGGTTTACAGGGAAAACACTACACCCTAGGAAGAAATGTCACAAATCAACAACTTCCCATTTTGATTTTAGGAGCAGACTTCAAATGCAGCCTCCAAGTACAGGGAGCACTGACAATCTAAGCCATATGACATCCCTTCCAAAATTCCCTCTAGCCATGACAAAATGACTGCAGAAATAATGCAGCACCCTGGCCCTCCTGTTGCATCAGGAATAAGCCACTGGAGACACAGCCAAAGGGACAAAAGTTGCTCTAGCTGGGCATATTTTGAAAGGAGAGGACGGAAGAAATTAGGTGTCTCCACTGTTGAAGTTTAAAGTTTGTTAGAAATGTTTCCAAGAACTGGACAAAGGATGGGAGAGTAGACAGACAGTACCAGAGGCAGGAGAACCAGAAAAATAAACCAAACAACAGCTTTAATAAGAATTTGTACATAACAAGGTTAAAATCTTTATGGTAAACCTGCAGCAAAGGAACACCAGAAGTCCCTCTCTGAGAAGGACAGTGACAGCAATGCCTCAGCCTAGGGGAAATTGAGCACATCAACCAGGGCTCATCAGTGGAATGCTATTTTCTAAGGATCACCAAGATCTCTCCTTTCTCCTCTTCTGGATATTTAGATGTGTTTGTTTGGGGCTAGGGTTTCCTAGTGCACCAACCCTCAGGGGTTCTTGTCCTGGCTCAGGAAGATAGACAGGTACCTAAGGAGTTGTTCCACTGAGGATACAGATTCATTTCCTTGGTCTCTATTGGGCCTGTTAATTGGGAAACTCTTCCCTCCCAGGAGCAGTGTGATTCCTTGATAGGATTTAATTAGCATCCAAAGAAGAACAGAACCCTCAAATAAAGCTCTCACAAATCTCTGCTGCAGCTCAGCTTCCATCCCACCAAGGTAGCACTTCAGTGGCATGTTCCCACCTTGGCAGTGTGAAAGCAAGGGATGGGCAATTTCCTCTCAGGCACAAAGAACACACAAAAACCGAGGGCAAGATCAAAGGGACGGGGCCAAGAAAGGAAGCAAGATCCAGAGTGTGTTTCTTTTGAGACCCTGAAGGCCCCTCCCAGGAGACACTGCAGCTCAGGCAGCAGAAGCTGAGAGGGAGAGAGGCTGGCTTGGCAGCAGTGGGGGCTCAGAGGGCCTCAGCCAATGTAGATCCTGTGGAAGTCGTTGGCCCCAAAGGCTGCGTTGCACTTGGGGCACTTGCGCTGCCGGGTGTCATAGCGCGTCTTCACGCACTCGAAGCAAAAGACGTGGAAGCACTTGGTGAGCACCGCGTCCTTCTTGCGCATGTTGCAGCACGGGCACGTCAGGCGGGCCTGCAACACACACACAGACACATAGACACACAGACAGAGCTGTGAGGGGCCCTGCAGCCCAGCTGCTGTGCTCAGACATGTCTCAACATGAAGGTCCTTCCATTCCTCAGAAGGACAATGTGGTTTCTCCAGTGCCAGAGTACAGACGAGAGATGTCAGATAGTGGAAGTGTGCCTACACATCTTCTGACTAAGGTAAAAAGGGAAGCTGAGGGACAGAGATACTCACCTTGTAATCCTTGATTTCCTCCATCAAGATCTCATCACAGTTGGGAACCATGTCAGGCTTCTTTGTGGTCTCCAGCTTCCTGCGCAACCTAGAAATATCTTCCTGCACAAAAACAGGAGACCAAGAGAAGGAGCAGTACATTCTCTGTCAGTTTCTTCAGGGACCAAAGAGAACATGCACCTGGCTAAGTCACGCCACCCATAGTTTCAGCCACTATAATCCAAGAGACAACATGATCCTCTGATGCCACAAGTATTGTCAGTTATCAGGGGACAAAATCTGAAAGAGCCAAGACCTGATGAAGCCAAAGTCAAGTGAAACTGGACACCAAGAGCAGTTCAGCTGAAACCCTCGACAAGCTCAGTGTACAAGGAGGACACTAAAGCAGACAGATCTTAAAGGATTGTGCATAGGATACATACCTCAGCCCTTTTGAAGTTGAACATCTCTTTCTCTCTAGTTACTCTGTTTTCCACAATCTCTTCCTGAAAATCATGTAACTTCTTCTGAGCCAGCTCTAGCTGGGCCTTCAGATCATCTGCAAGCTGGGCTGCATCCATGGCCTGAGAAAGAAAACCAGGACCAAACATAGAAGAACAGCTCTAGTGGCTTCTTCTTGTTATTACCTTATTATCAACAAGTTCTATCATTTAGCTTCAAGATTCCTTTGGGCAGAGCCAAACCTTGGCATACTGCAAAGCACATCACTTAGAAAAACACTAATGATCATCCAAATCTCTTCTTGAGGTATTTTCAGCCTTCCAGCTTTTACATTTTCTCTACTAAAGTGTTCAGAGGCAGTTCTGTTAATAGACAGAACTGCAAGATACCTATATCTAACAATCTTCTCTCTTCACCAGCTCTCTTCTAACTTTATAACCAAATGCCCTTACACCCCAAATTGTCATGCTTAGCACAGGTGACTCTGCTGAATTGTTCCCAGCTCCTCTTCACAGTGCTTTCCTTTTTGCCTGTTTTAATGTAATTTCTGTATTTCTAAAACTTAACAACAAAGGCAGCTATAAGACTTAGTCTTACTTTACTGATAACACACCTGCTTCATTGATCTTAGGCATTTGTTGAAAGTGTTCACATTCCCCAGCTGTATTTCCTTTTGCCTCTCCCATGCTTGCTACAAAGGCCTTGACCACAGTTAACTTCATCTGGCTGCTCTTTCTTCACCACAGGTTACACAGAAAAACGTTTAACCTGCTTTTCCTTATCAAAGCAAAACATCAGTCTCCAGTACTTTAATCATAATTCTCTTCAGGACTCCTCAGCCTTCTGATACACTCATCCCAAATCAGGAAATACCAGGTTCTGTAATGCCAGTAAGAGCTCAGAGCCTTCCATGCCTCCCCAAGGCAGCAACTCCCCCTCACAGCCCAAGAGGAAAGGAAGGCATCGCTCACCTTGCGTTTGTTCATCTCCAGAGCCTGTGTTCGCAGCCCCAGCTCCTTCTCTCCTGTTCCAATGCTGCTCTGCAGTAGGTGTTCCTTCTCCTCCAGCTTACGCACTACCTGCAGCTGGGCATCCACCTTGGAAAGGGACACAGTAGGAAGAGAAGGAATGAATGCATGCATGCTCAGTGGGTCTTCAGAGCTGTCATTCAAGCTGTAGCTAAAACTACCCCTGCCTCCCCATCATCAGGGAGCACACCTTCAGCTTGCCTTTTTCTCCCAGAGCAGCTGTGCCTGTATCGAGAGAGCTGTACCCAGATCTCTCTGGTCAACACTTTAAAAGTCAGCAGTCAAATATTTGCAACAAACATGTCTTAATTTTTGGACAGTGGCTTAAAGACTTGCTGTAAGGCAGTGAACAGTTCCACAGTGGCACCAAGGATGACAGGATACAAAGTCATAGAATGGCCTGGATTGGAAGGGACCTTAAAGATCTTCTGGTCCCAGCCTGAGATAACTCCCTGAGATAACTTCCACTAGGGCATGTTTCTCAAAGCCCCATCCAAGCCTGGCCTTGAACACTTCCAGAGATGAGGCATCCACAACATTTTTGGGCAACCTCCAGCAGTGCCTCACCACCCTCTGAGTGAAGAATTTCTTTCTAACATCTAATATAACCCTGCCCCCTTTCAATTTAAAACCACTGCCTTTTGTCCTGTTAATCTCCCTCATTTTTCTAAGCCCCCTTCAGGTACTGGAAGGCTGCAATGAAGTCTCCCCTGAGTCTTCTACAAGCTGAGCAGACCCAGCTCTCTCAGCCTGTTCTTGTAGCAGAGGTGCTCATTTCTTCTCATCATCTTTGCAGGCTCCTCTGAACTCCCTCCAAGAGGTCCATGTGTCTTTCCTGTGCTGAGGACCCCAGAGCTGGATGCAGCACTGCAGCTGGGCTCTCACAAGGGCAGAGCAGAGGGGCAGAATCCCCTCCCTCAGCCTGCTGCCCACACTGCTTTGGATGCAGCCCAGGATGCAGTTGGCTTTCTGGGCTCCCAGCGTGTGCCGCTGGGTCAGGTCCAGCCTCTCATCCACCAGAATCCAAGAGTTCTTCTCTGCTCTGGTGCTCTCAGCGATTTCCTCTCCCAGCCTGTGCCTATGTAGTAGTTCAGAATGGAACCACGGTTTCCAACTTCTCCTGCTTGTTACCAGTATATACAGCTATAGGTAGAATATACAGGCAGAAGTACTATTCCAACAGGAAAAGAACTTCCCACTTTTCCTCACCCATCTGCTCTCCATAGCAGTGAACTCGCAGGACATTGTAATGCTCATACAGCAGCCTCGGTTTCCTACAATGACAGGCCCCTTTGAATCCTGATGCATTCCCAGGCTGGTAAGAGGAACACTCCATCCTGGACTGATTCTGGTGAGGACAGTTAATTCACTTCAGAGCAGCTCACATGCTGCTATGTTTTGCATTTTGGAGCAAAACACTGTCAGTAACACAGCACAGTTTTAGCTGCTGCTGAGCAGTACTTCCACACCACCAAGACCTTCTGTGTCTCATGCTGCCCACCAGCAGGTAGGCTGAGGGTGCCCAGGAAGTTGGGATGCCACACAGCCAGGACAGCTGATCCAGCTGGCCCGAGGGGTGTTCCACACCCTACAATGCTGTGCACAGCAGTAACAGCTGGTGGAAAGGCGGCAGTAGGAGGATTTTCAGAGCTGCAGCATTTAGTAACAGTAAGGCCTGATTAAGCCATGCCTTCCTGCCTGCCCCAGGAAGTAACCAGTTAATTAACTTCTTGTTTCGCTTGTGTGGACATCTCTGCTGTTCAACTGCCTTTATTCAGCTCACCTGTTTTCTCACTTTGTCCCTTCTGATTCTTTCCCCTTTCCCTCAGTGGGGGAGAGAGCAAATGGTTGTGTGCAGCTGCCTAAAACAGATAACCTCCATCTCCCCACCATCTCTCTTGTCCTCTCTTCTTTTTCCCTATTACCTGTGTTTTCAGTGTCAAAACTTGATCTGCTAGCTCCTCCTTTTCCTCTTTCAGCAGCTTATGGATCTGGTTGGACTTGATACGTTCTGACATCAGCTTGAAGTTGGCATCATCCTTCTCCCGCAGCTGCTGCATCAGGCGGATGTTCTGCTCTTGCATGTCTTCAAAGGCTTGGCCTGTGACATCCATTTCTGACAGCAGGGCCTCTTCCTCCTGCAAAAGAATCACAGGCTCTGGCCAAACTGTGCCCTGGACCTCTTAGAGTGAGCCTGAACCTTTTATTCAGAGACAGCAAACCTATCGAAGATGGAGGAAGATTCTCAGTGTCAGGGAACACCATTATCCCAACAATCAGAAAAATGTATTCTCTACAAGTCTGCACCACAGCAGGGGTACTCTGAATTTGAAGGTGCAGAGAAAAGATGGTTACATGTCACTTGTTTGGCAGAATCGGGTTTGACACAGTCGTTGCCAGAGCTGGGCAGAAATCAACACCCAATTCCCAGCAGCTGAACAGCTGTCACATGCACCAGGGCAAAAATTCCACCTGTGGAGAGCTTGACAGCTTCCAACTAACAGGCTGCCAAGCTGCTTAAACTCACTTTGGCCACTTCAGCATTGACACGGTAGAGCAGTTCTGTTCTACAGCAACAAGAATCAAAATTCTAAGAAAGTATGTGTCAATTCATTGGCTTGCCTCTATCCTGCTGAGGTGTTCCTGCTCTCTCATTGGATTGAGCCATTTTTAGCAGAAGGTATGTACCACTTCCATGCAAAATATTCACTAAATGAACTGAGGAGGTAGTAAGTCTTAAAAAGAAGTTGTCATCTCTTCCCCTAATGGCTGACAAAATACAGCCAATTCTCCTCTTTGTTCTTCACCAAGGCCATATGTTTAACTGTTTATTTAATGTTTAATTGTGATTAAACATTTCCCACCATGGCCTGCCTGTGATATCCCAGAGCTGAGGGTGAAGGGGGTTATTTTATTGGTAGCTCTTTTGCTTGCTCAGTTTTTTTCCCCTTTGGTAAACAAGCACCAAACTCCCATCCCTGGCCCATACAGATATAAATTCCTTCTCTCTTTCTGGACGTAACCTGAAGGCAGCTTCTCCAGTTGCCCCAGTCAAAAGAGAACTCATCAGGAATTTCTCACCTGCTTAGCCATGGCAAGTTTCTTCTGTAAATATTCAATCTGTTCTTCCACTGCTCGGATCTTGCGGAGGGCATCCTCATCAGCCATCTTCTTACTCTCCTTTTTTTCCTTGTCTTCCAATTCTTTCACCCTCTGCCTCAGTTCTTCAAGCTAAAAGAACCAACCAGAAACAACACTAAACACAAGCATATGCCCTGAGCATTGTTCAGAGCCTGTTTTCCACAAAATTCTCTGAAACACTCAGGACTGCCTTCAAAGCATGGCAAAAAAACCCCAGGTTGTTTTGACAGTGTTACAGGCAGATGTACCATTGAGATGGGCTGTAGGCCCAAGATCTTGACTTCCACACCTTTGAAAATTTCATTTCATCTTTTATCAGAGTAGGAACATCAGTCTCCTGCAATTGTACATGTATAGAGGCTCAGAAAGCCTCTGATCCTTTAAGGCCATCTGGTCAAGGACCTTCTTCCATACAAGGAGGGGATTAGAGGAAAATGAAAAGGTAAAATAAAACCTACAGAGATACAGACTTGGCAGACAAATGGTAAGGGAGGCAGTGATGACAATGAAAACTGGTCAGTCACACTAAATGTTGAGAGCACATGAGAGTGTAAGAATATTTACTCCATCAAGATTATCTGAGTGTGGGAGAAGGAGAAAACCCAAAACAAAATATACAGAGACACAAACCTGACAAAACAAACACAGCTACAAAGAGAGGAAGCAAACCTCCCCAGTCACAACAGTTTCCAAGAAACTACAGGAACCACTTCCAGGAAGATCAGCTGGGACTTTGTAACTGATGACACTGTAAAGCAGGAATGGCTCCTGAACTGGGACAGCCAATTAAGAGCGGCTCAAATCCAGAAGAAATGTGCAGGGAAATGGAGACCAAGGATGAACAAACTGGGGTTAGACGAAGAAGGGTATAAAAGGAGCCAGTCCCATGGGAAATATGGGCAATCAGTACACATTTGTCTCGCTCAGCCTTGCCCACGATCATCATGATCATCCTGTCCTATCTTCTTGTATCTTTTCATCACACATTTTCCTAAGTATTGCCATGTAATCTAACTCTTTATGCCATGTGTGTGTACTGCACAGAGGAAATGCTGCCTATAGGTGAAACCTGCTTGTGAAGAAGGCAAGAGGGGCTTGGTACCGCAGGGGTCCCAAAGAGAGGGACATGCTGGAACTGAAGGAATCTGCAACTGGGTCTGTGCTTATGAACCTAGAGATTGTTGTGTGAGTGTGCCTGCACTAGGAACTAGTCCCCATTTATCTCCAGACCATTCCAATCTCTAAGTGACAAAGCTGAGAAGACAAACAACCCTCAGTTCTGAGGAGAGAAACAACACAGTTCTGCTACAGAGTATCTGAAAAGAAGTTTAAGTAACACATTAAGAAGAAAAGAGGAAGAGAAATTTGGAATACCTCAGCTTTTGCCTTCTTCTCAGCTGCCATGAGCTGCACTTTGTCTCTCTGCTCTTTGGGGGCAGAGCGGTACATATCTAGCAACAGTTTCATTTCCTTCTGGCTCTCCTGGGCCTTCCTGGAGAAAGGCAGACAGACCACAGTGAGAACACACCAGCAAAGCTACACTGTTACACAGCCAGCACCACAGCCTGGCAATATTATCTCATCTCCCATATGGATATGGAGTTGTTGGTGGCTCATTTTATCCTGGTAACATAAAATAGCAGCTGAGTATAGGCTGGAAATAAAACATTTTCAGGCACACAGGTTGAAATGCAAAAAGTAGGCTGGAGATGAAATACATATCCTAATAATATCTACAAACTCTCCACCTCTGCTGTGGGAACCATATAGGAGTGGGAACACTGCTGTGTCCTCTCTTAATAACCTGGTGCTGTGAACTTCTGTGCTATTGTTATGACAGCAACAAATCAATATTACTTGACTAACACCATGAAGTATATGCTTTGGTAATTCATGCTTTAGGCTACTGCACTGACCATATCACAATCAGATACAGAGGGGGTCAAGAAACTCTCTTGGTTCCCAACTCCAGTGATGCTGATCCCGTAAAAGCAAGAATACATGAACACCCCAGGCTTGGGCACTGCTCACACAGGAAAGGGAGAAACAGCAACTCTTACTTGAGCTCAGCCTTCAGCTGCTTGATCACTTCGGCCTCCTTCTTTCTTCCATCTTCATGCTTCCCTTTCTCCTTCTCTTTGGACTCTCTCTCCTTCTCTGATTCCTTTTGCTTCTGCTTTTCCCGCTCCCGCTCCTTTTCCTTCTCTTTCTCTTTTTCTCGTTCTCTCTCTTTCTCCTTCTCCTTTTCCTTCTCTCGTTCCCTCTCCCTTTCCCGTCTCTCCCGCTCCCGTTCCTCTTCATCTCGCCTGGCCTTCATCTCATTAACATCTTCAGAAGCAGCCTTGGGAACAGGCACTGGGGCAGAAGGATCATCAGGCTCCTGCTTGATCTCTGCAGGTTCCTCCTTTGTGTCTTCAGTGCTGGACTGGGACTGGAGGAGAGCACTGCCACTGCGAGAGCGGATCTGGTGTGGAACAGGAAGAAAGATGACCAAGAAAACAAATGTTTAAGTTCTTAGCCAGGAGTCTTCCTTATCCCCTTCTCCCTTGTCTTCCCAGATCCATCTTCCACGCCCCATTTTCATGGAGCACTACACAGCTACAAAGGAAGACCATGTGTTTGGTCTAAAAAAGCAGCAGACCTCTACAGAAAATTTCACTGCATCCTGCACAGCGTATCAGAAAGGTTGGTATTCCTGGCAAGGATGACAGCATCCCCCCTTCTCCTAAGCTTCTTCCCTCTTTTCTGGCATTTCCTGCTGTGTTACCTTGCTCAGGTCAGATTGGGCCTCTCTCAGTTTGCGCTTGTATCTCAGCACCTCTCCCTTCAGCTGGTGGTTGTGATTCTGGAGGCTGCTGATGAGGTGACGCATCTCCCGATTAATGGGACCTGCAAAACCAGAAACACCTCTGCAACAAACCACACTTCTGGCAATCTTCTTGAGGACTTTCATGGAGATGGAGAACAAGGTAGGTGACAATGACAAAGAACAAAATAAGACTATCACCACTCTGCCATATAACAGAGCAACACAAAACATTTGCAGAAGGAAAGTCATGCCAGTTTTATACGCAACCATAAGTCCTTGCAAATTCACAGTCCTAAGTTCCCACTTAACATTCTTTTTATGACCAGGCACCTAAGGGAAAAATGTCATGTTACAAAAGAAATCTGATTTAAATGCTACTTCAGAAGTAATTTATTTCTTCTGATGAAATTTAAGAATCACTGCTTTGCTATCTAGATTGGTCTTACAGACTTGGAAGTGAATCCTCTCCTCAAGTAATTTTTAATCATGCAATACATCCTGCCATAAACCAGAATTGTTAGCAAAATGTACCTATTATGCAGCATCTAAAAAGAAATTGGGTAACATGGAATTGGCCTCCCAACAAAACAGGTGAACAGCTTTGTTTGTTGAGATGAGGAGCTGCCAGAACAAGTATTTAATAGCAACAAAGAATCAACCCATGCATCCTAGTGCACTGTAGCCCCTAATGGGTATTGGTGGGTGGGTGTTGTTTGTTTTAGGGACAGCAGAACAACACCTTACCTGCTTGCTCATTGGCAGCAAGTGTCTGTTCAAACTCTATCCTCAACATCTCGTACTCTTTGCGCACTTGTGCCAGGGTGTCCTCCAGCTGAATCACCTCCGTGCGTAGCTTCTTGTGAAGGCTGACCTCATCCCTCTGAGGAACAAAAAGGAAACAGAACTCAATGCTCTGAACCTGGAGTATCTCTCACCTTATCAATATCAGGTACCACCAGAGCCTGAATTATCACCAGAAACGTCTATTTCCTGAGCATTTGCAGAGGCACACAGACCCAGCAGTGATGGCTGGTGGCACGGCAGAACTCCCAGGCTGAGGGAGCAGAGGCATTACCTCGATCAGTTCCACCTGGCGCTGGTGCGTGGCACGGGTGCCGTGGAGCAGCGTGCGGGCCTCGTCAAGGTGTGCCTTCAGCTGCAGACTCTCATTGTACAAAACAGAAAACTGGGACTGCATGCAGCGATATTCTGGGGTCTCCTTCACAGCCTCTTCCACGGCCCGCCGCAGCTCAACCTAGTTGGGACACAAGAAAATGCCACAAAAAGAAAAATTATCCCCTTGCCTTTGGTTTCTGTCTCTCAAGACAGAAGAACAGTGAATCAAGCTGCCACAAGCAAAGACAAAAGCAGAACTTGAATAGAACTGCTGTGAAGTAGGTCCAAATGATATGATTCAGCACCAATCTTAAAAAGTGTCTGAGTTCTCTTCATGCACTAGGCCGCTTCTCTCACACAACCACAAGACGGAAGTTTTTGAATCTTAGGTCCTGAAATAGTTTCTCTCAAAGATATGAGCTTGGAAAACATAATAAAATCTAAACACCCAGATCAATAAAGATGGACACATAGAAAAGTATGAGAGAACAGAGGAAATACACATGCAAGTAGGCATTATGTCAGCCTTCTACCACTAGATAACTGAAAGAAAGAGAAATAAAAGAAAATTCCAGAGGTACAGAACTGAACTGCAAAAAAAATTAGTTAGCAAATGATTGTGACTAGCTGCAGTGAAACAGACACATATATACATGCAGTCAGCTTAAAAGTAATTACAGGGCAAAATAAAAGTTGTTAGCTAAAGACCACTTCTCTCTAAACACCCTCATGTGGATAAACAGAATTCAGAGGTGCCTCAAGACAGTTTCCAGCATCAGATCTCTGGATTTAAGTTATTGAGACAGACATTTCTTGTAACTGGCATGACCACTACAATGAAATCTGGATTATTCTCTCCATCATACACTTATCTACCACAGAGCCACAGCTTCTTGTGTTACCACTTTTAAAACATCACAAACTCACAGGCTGTCTCCTATCTATCCATCCCCCACAGTGGGGAAGACAGAAGTTCATTGACACTTTCAAGAGCCTCTCTCCCCATACAAGTTCCTTGATTGTTTCTGTTCTCTGGTTCCATTTGCATAGGGCATGGGGAAAGTGGAAGACGGTTAAAATCTGAAAACAGTTTTAACCAGACATGGTTAAAATGGACTCAAAGATCAGAACAGGGCACGGGCAGGAAACCATTACAATTTCCAGCAGTGGCCACGCGGTGTCACCAATGCACTGAGCTGCAAGTGGAGCCACAGATCCGCTCAATTGTACCTGCAGCAAAGGTAACACAGCTAAAGAGCAGGCTCAGAACAGACACTGCAATGAGGTTTCTGCAGACACAGCACTGCAAAGCTGAGGGTCACCCATCCCACAGAACACCTTCATCTTCACACAGCTACAGGTGTCTCACCTTGAGCTTTTCATTCTGTGTTGTTACTTCCTCAAGATCTTGACGCAGTTCCTCCAATTCATTAAGGCGATTCCCAGCAAGCTCTTTATTCTCTTCCAGCTCTGCATTCATCTCCTCAAACTGTTGGGATAAACTGCTTGTAAATCCTACTGTTAATGTGTCTCCTGAGAGTGCTAATGAACTATCTGTTCATGCAGTAACAGCAGCTACAGACTGAGCAGTCGGGTAACTTGACCAAGCGAGACAAGAGTCTAATTCCACCAGGTGTTTCTTAAGTAGAAAACTCATGACACAGACAAAATGGCTTATCCAGAGTCACTCAGCTTTGTGGCATAGGATCTAAAAATTATCTAAAATAAGTATTTAAATTCTGTTCAAATTGTGGCCCTTGTTCTCCTTGAATGTATTCTTACCCTTGCCAACAGACAAGCTCCTGACCTCACCTTGCGGGCATTAATGGTGATTGTTCCCCCATAGAGGCTGCTCCCAGCTCCATACACCTTGTAGCCTTTGGAATTTACCTGCAAGAAATACAAGAGACCCAGTGAAATACTGACAAGAGTGATGCAGCAGGTCCAAGACCAAAGAAAGAACACTGCAGGTTCTCAGTTCTCCCAGCAAAGTCCCAGAGAGGATGACACACACCCATCCAACACCACCCCACTTCCCAGGTCTCCTGGCCAGCGCTTACTCGTTCCAGGACGTCGGCCAGGTGGCGGTTGAGCCTCTGCTCTCTCTTGCGGATCTTGTCAATGTCCCACTGCAGGTCATCAATCATGGTCTCCAGGACAGACACCCGGGATTCTGCTGTCTCCACCCTCTCTTGCAGCTTGGAGAACTGCAATCAAAGGAGTGCTTTAGCCAACACATTGCATAGAGCCAACTTTTCCTGATGCTGCTCAGGAGTCATTTTTCTCTTATTCATCATGTGCTTTTTATCTTTTGCTGTGGTGACAGACTATTCCATAAACTGTCCCGAATTTTACACAAGACAGCAGCAAAAATAAGACAAAACTGAAAATTGAGAAAGAGCAGGAAGCTGGTAATATCTGGCAGAATACAGAGGCAGCCACCGCAGCTGATTCAAACCCTTTTTTGATTTTAATCTTTTCAATCCCTATGTCCATCTACTTTAGAGAGCACCTAAGTGCTCAGATGTCTAACGCTGTGCAAGACCAGCATTAACCCAATTTTTTAATGAACTGAAATCTCTCAAACAAATGCTGCTACTAATGTGAATCCTTTAACAACTGGGATCATCCTGTAACTGATATCATTACACTGTCAAATTACACGGAGAAACCAAGAAATTCAGAGTGACAGGGATGTCACCTTGACTGTTCCAGGTGTCTACACAGCCACCTCAGCATCAAGTACCCCCAGTTTCTCTGCTCTCCTCTCTTCTTTAAAATTTAAATCCATTCAGTTCACTGTCTCACTTATATCCTTTCCTTCAGTGATGCAACAAACAAATCAACCTGATTTATACAGAAAATCTATATACAGCTCTCCACAACAACAACCTTTTTTGTAACTTTCAAACAATGCTCCTCCTGTGTCTCTCCAAGGATAGGAACTGCCTTCCAATCTATGGGAACCATAAATTATGCTAAGCAGGACCCCAAAGCAGATTTCTTTCTCTACCCTGCTCATACCTCCTGAGACATGACTCTGTGCTTCTCCTGAAGAACATCAGCCAGTTCCTGCAGCCGTCCATTCTCGTGTGACAGGTAGGTATTCAGCTCCACTACTGCTTCTTCCATCAGTGAAATATCTGAAAGGTGCACAAATAAAAGGGAATTAATGGAAATCTGGTTTTGATACCTGAACAGCAAAGAGAGAAAGAAAACAGAAAAGGAGACTTCTGGGTCGAACGTTGGTTTAATTTACCTCGGCCATGGGTGCTTCCTGAGGGCCTGATCTCAATCCACAGAGAGCTCTGACCTGCACTCCATAAGCAAAAAGCTCTGCAGTTTAACAGTGCTGCCCATTTCTGACCCGGGGGCCATCCCCTAACACCAGAGACCACTTGAGCTGTGTCTGTGCCAGCAACCCAGACCATGCTCTTGGAACCCAGGGACACTCGAATGATGCCCAAATGCATTCATAAACCTCCTGCAACAGGTGGCCCTGGGTGACACATCAGGCCAACACACCATGACACAATGTGACTATCACAGCACTGCGGTGACAGGTGAAACTAGAGCACCTGGGGGCAGGTTCACATGGCACCAGTGTCAAAGCTACTACAGCTTATGACTGCCAGCCAAGGACAGCAACATGTTCCTACACCCATACCAGACTTGGTCAGAGCACACAGAAGGCACACCAAGCATGAGCTGATATTTCACCCAAGGTTTCTTTCAAAAGATTAAAAATCTTACCTTAAGCTAATGATGTTTTTTCAACAGTCATCTGAGTCTAAAGTGAATCTGCTACATTAATTTTTAGAAGATGGTAATTTGGCTTTCTCTGCAGAACTCTGCTATGTTCAAAACTGACAGCTACACTAAGCACACCACACCATGAGATGGGTACAATTTTGCTCAGGACTCAGTGGAAACTGAGCAGCTTGTTATTGCTACACCTTCTACTAAACCTCAAAGGAGAAAGAGTCCACCATCAGTTCACAATGCTGATTTCACTTCTTTACTTGTAAGCATGAAACCTTTTATGTGGTGGCTGAGGAGGTTCAACTGTGCTCTCTGACTTCTCAGGCACATGAACACAGTACTGGCAGAAACAAGCTGCTTCTTAGCCCAACTGAGAGCCTCAGCAGAGCCCTCAGCATTCAAATACAGAGGTAGATACGATGCACTTCTAGCACATGGTCCTTTAGAAGAGGTTTTGATAAGCAAGAGTTTGGAAAGGCAAACAAATTCGTTTTAGAAAATAAATGCACATGAGAAGGACTAGAGCTTAATGTCTACAATGCAGGATCAGGTCTAACGTAGGGACAGATAAGCATTCTTGAATACCTGCCACCTTTGTCATACCTCCACTATTCAGCTTGTGAGACAGCACATCCACTTTCTCCTGCAGCTTGTCATACATTGTCACAATCTGGGCAACAGCACGGCGGGAGGACTCCACACGCTCCTGCAGCTGAGATTCTATTTCCTCACTGGTACTGCTGGCTAGAGTGGCCAGGAAGGAGAATGCTGGCTCCAATCCCTCCCCTGGGAACATAAATGGGTGAAAAAAAGTAAGTGTGCTCTAGAAGGTAGCATATCACTGCTCTTTAGAATCACAAAAAAAAGGTCTGTCAGCCTTTAGAAATGGACATCAGCATTGTCCACAGCTGAAATCCACCTTTCCCACTGTCCCCAGACAGGTGCCTCACCTCGTTCCCTCTCATCTTTGCGCTCCTGATTACTGTCAGAGTCTGGTTCAGGTTCTGGCACCACCAGTGCTTTTCTTTCAGACAAAAGGTCTCCAAGACCTTGGTCCAGGTCAAAGCGTTTAAGGATGATGCGGATATTTTCATCAAACTGAATGATGGGACAGGCAAGGCAAGACAAGATAAAGAATGGATGTGAACAAAAGCAGTGCAGCGGTACAGGGGAGAGAAGCAAACTGTATATGAAGTAACAAAAGCTGTTCCCAACCTGATTCCAGTAGCGGTTGATGATCAGCAGGGAGGCATCGTCGGTGGCCTGCCGACGCTCCAGCTTCTCAATGTGCTCCCGCAGCTCATCTTCGATGGCCTGGCGCTGGTCCAGCATCTCCGCCAGCTTCCGGTTCTTGGTCTGCAGAGTCCGGATGTCCAGCTCCTCCTGGGCACAGGGACACAGGCCAGGTCACAGAAGGGCTCACCATGACCCCAGAGACATTTCTGCCTCCAGATGAAAAAAACCAAAGGATGGAATGGGGGTATGCAAGGAAGATATACCGTTGAAGAAACACCACCAAGTTTAATGGTCTCCACAGTGGTGCCCGAATCTTCAACCCCTGCCTTCTTCTCCGGAGGTGCAGAAGGGCCAGGCTCTCCAGCCGTCCGCTTGTTGCCAATTCCAGACATGGTGGCTGAAGTGTACAGATTCCCACCTTCTCCAAGTTCTTCCTGAACATTAAAGAACACTATAAAAAAAACACCAAATCCCTACAGTCAGTTTATTTGGAGTTTTTAACACGGTGACACATCACACTAACAAAACGCCCAAAACAAAGAAGATCATGGAACTAGAAAGATTTTGAAAAATATTTTTTGGGAGGAATGGACTAAAAGTGGAAGACTGGTAAAGGAGTGTAAATCATTAAAGTGACATTGCAGCAGGGAATAACTCTTGACAAGGCAATGAACCTCTGGCACTAAGGGCGATCACATCTCTAATACTGCATCTCTGGCCACCTGTTGATTTGGGAAGCAAATTTGTTTCTGTTTGTTTCTGTTACTTTGCTTCCACAAGGAGCACTGTAATAAAAACAAATTTACTCTTGTGTTCTAACTAGGAGATTGTGCCAGCCGGTGCTGACTCACACATTCCGGTCCAACATTAGTAAAACACACCAGCAGGACCTGCACTTCAAGCAGAAAGCCAATGAGGAAAATATCCACTGCTCTGTAATGTTAAAATTGAAGCACTGTACCTTATCACCCCCTTGCAAAAAAGTCTTCATCCAACTGCACTCTCTGCTTTTCTGCATTAACAAAAATGAACCAGGTTAGACTTTGGCAAACAACTGAGACAGTGTGTATGTGCACCAGTTCACTGCACAACAACCAAACTGTTCCTATTGAATCTACACACAAAGCCAGTCAAAGCTGAGGGCAGCAACACCCTGGAAACAAATAAGCCCTGTATGTAGAGAGCCCACAAATCCTAAGAAACTGAAAAGCAACTCAGAGCCAAGGGTTGTAAAGACCCATTCCAAGAGTTTTGCTGTGTACCAGGAGAGATGCAAACATGTTTGAAGAGAACCTATTCCTAACTCAAGGCAGTCTGAAAAGCTCTGGACTAATAGAGAACAGCTGGGGCTGCGAGGGAGGACATCACCTGCCCTGTGCTCCTGCATGGAGCAGGCTCAGGCAAAGCAGGTTGCCATGGGCCCTGTCCAGGCAGCCCAAGCATCTCCAGGCACAGAAACTCAGCCATGGCTCTGGGCAGCCTCTCTAGTGCTTGATCACCCTCAACATTAACACAGGCTTTTCTCATGTTTGAACAGTATTTCCTGTAGTTCCCTAAAATATTATTGAGCAGAATTACAAGTGTATCCTCAAAAGGTTTCCAGCACAAATGGAGCAGTGGAGATGAAAAATGGAACCAATCAGATCTTCACTAGACGTGAGCTGCATTTTTGTCCCACAGCCACTGAGGCTGTGCCTGACTGAATGAAACCAGAAGTGAATGAAGTGCAGACCATACCAGTAAAACCCAACCTGTTCCATTTAAGCCTATAATGGAATTTATGGTCAAACCAGGGGTTAGGAACTGAACCTTTCAGTTCTTATCTGCTTTAATTGATCAGTTTTACTGAAAGCAAGAAAGTCATTGCCTTTTGAAGATGAAGCTGGTACACTGCTTTGCCAAATCTCAGCATTTCACAAGCATTTCAGCATGGCATTGCCCTTCATCATATGCAAAACAGTATAAGGATTATTTCTAAGTGAGTTACTGAAACAGATCCTGCTGAGTTACAGCACAGATCCTGTGAGGTATCTTACAAAGACAATTGCCACAGAACCATTTTCCTTCTCTTAGCCTGCAGCACTGACTTTAGCTGGAATTCTGAGAGCACTGGAAGGGAGAAGCTGTCACTAAAAACATCTCATTTGTCCCCTGTCAGTCCAGCAAGCCACCACTGCTCACTGCCTTTCATGCTTTTTGTTCACAGACAAAATACCCCTTCCACTGCCTCCTGGCACCACCACCCTCAGCCCCAGCTCCCCTCTCACCACTTCCTCACACACTGTACACCAGACCCCAACCCATTAATTTTTTATGGCCACAGATCTTCTCTTTCACAAAATCATTTAGAATGGGAAAAACCTCTGAGACTGAGCCCAACCCATGAACCAACACCACTGTGTCAGTCACTCCACAGCACTGAGTGCCACGTCCCGCCAGGGACAGGGACTCCACCACCTCCCTGGGCAGCCCCTTCCAGTGCCTGACAATCCTTTCTGCTGCTCACACATAGAAGTAGTAAAGGACTCGAAGCATGAATGCACATTTCTTTGAGTGTCAGATTTTCTTTTTGACACAGAACAGCTGATCTGCTCTGCTACTTAACAGTAAGGTTTACTTACTCATTCTGTATTTGCTTTTAAAAAAGATGTATTTCTGATGACAAGCCCTATCGATTGAAGATTTTCTCTTCTTACTTACTATCATTTTACAACTAAATCCAAAACCTTTATTACATCTGCCACCACCTGATGTTCCTGCTACAGTACAGAAATCACACTACACACGTATAAACCTGAATTTATGTAAAGACACAGAAAAACAGAAATAAAAGCATTGGGCAGATTTAAAAACTGCTTTTTGAGTTTATACTCCCCAGCAGGAACTCCAGTCAAACAATGATCCATCCACAAGCCTAACGGGGATTTTTCCATGGCTTCAGGTCAAGCTCAGCAAGAATATTTTAAGCATTGGAGGAGAAAGGGGAAAACTCCCAACCCTTTGCTCTGCCTGGCCCTAGCATGGCATGGATGGGGTGCTGTGTCCAGTTCTGGACTCCTCAGAGTTCAGAAAGACAAGAAGCTACTGGAGAGGTTCCAATGACAGCCACAAAGATGATGAGGGCTCTGGAGCATCTCTCATATAAGAAGAGGCTGTGATATCTGGGCCTGGTTAGCCTGGAGAACACTGGGAGAGGATTTCATTAATGCACACAAATATTTCCAAGGTGAGTGCCAAGAGAGTGGTCCAGACTCTTCAGTGCCACCCAGCAACAGGATGAGGAGCACTGCCCATAAACTAAAACCCAAGAAGTTCCACCTCAACATGAGGAAAAACACTGAGGGTGGCAGAGCACTGGAACAGCTTCCCACGGACGTCGTGGACTCTCCGCCTTTGGAGACATCCTAAACCCACCTGAATGTGTTCCCCTGTCACCCGCTCCAGGTGACTCTGCCTTGGCAGGGGGGTTGCACAGGGTGATCTCAACCAGACCGATGCTGTGATCCAGCTTCCCACACACACCGGCCGCTCCCACACCTCCTCCGCTCTCCCACATCCCTAGGGGGTCCTGCCCCCGGCATCTTCCCACAGCGCCAGCCGGACTCCCCGCGGGTCCGTCCCTCTCTCCGCGGGTGTGCGCTGCCTCCAGCCCCCAGCGACCCCTCCGTCCTCCACATGGCCCCCTCCCGGCTCCCCCCGGCCCACAGCCACCCCACAGACTCACCGCGGCCGCTTCGTCGCTGCTGCCGCCGCCGCCGTGCCCCGTTCCGCCGGCAATGGCCGCTACGGACCGCCTCTTCCGGCCGCCATTTCGCCCTCACCCGTCATGGAGGCGCCACCTTGCCCTCGCCCGACATGGCGGGGCTGCGGCGGCAGCAGACGCCGGCGCCCTCACCCGCACCAAAGATGGCGGCGCGGGCGGAGCGGCCCCCGCCCACACGCGGCCCCGTGGAGCGGCCGCCTCCCTGCCCGCCCCGGGATGGAGCCGTGTCCCGGCCGGAGCGGGCGGGACGGGCATGGGAGCTGCTTGATGCGTTAAACGTTCTCTGCCTGCCATGGTGTGGCAGCAGGGTCGGGGCAGTGAATGTCTCCCTGCATTCGGCACTGGAGAGACCACGCTCTTGCTCCCCTCCAACAGCGAGAATGTTCTGCTTTTCTCCGTGTTGTTTGAAGATTTAACTGTGGGAACTGTGCAGAGACAACACAACAGATGAGGGAAAAAATTACAAGAAAAAATCTGAGTGGTAAGGAGAGAAAGAGAGGGATTAATAATATTTGTATTAATACTTGAGATACTTTTGTGAAGAAGGTGGGGGAGCCAAGAAATCCAATGCCAGTGCAGAGGAACTGCAGAGAAAATCTTGCAGAAATTTGCAGTTACTTAAGAGTCAGGAGTGTGACAAATATGGCTGCTTTTTCCTGAACCTCGAAGTCCTTCACTCCCAATTGCTACAAAAAAGAGTTGAGCAGTATTTACAACATTACAGTTGCTTAAGAATTGGAGTGACTGAAACAGATTGTTTCTTGGAAAGGATATGCACATGTTTTTAGCATAAGCAGAGGGGAGCCTGGTATTGAGAAACAATCAAAGATCCAGAGATGAACTGAATAAAAAACGTCATATAAGGAACAGCCTAGAGGGGAGACAATTTTGAGCTTGCGGTGTTGGTGTGCTCAGGCTGTGGCCACAAAAGGAGACTTGGATGGACTGAATCTCCGTAAACAAGAAATGCACAGCTTTGTGACCAGGGTTGTGCTGAGCATCACCCATCACCTGTTCCAAACCTCTATTCCAAATTAAAAGGACCTACAAAACCTCAAATACTGCCTTTCCCTCAAGTTGTAGGAGTAGTAGTAGCCACCAAATTTGCTATGAAAGCCCAACACATGGGTGTGAAATGCATCCTCTTTGGTAAGGTGGGAGGTGGAGACACAGCATGGTGAACTATTCACATATTACCTAGATGTGTCTGCAGATGTGCAGGTAAATTGGGAGCTTTGGCACACCCAGGACAGTGCCTAAAGTGATCTTTTATCCAGCAGAACTGTGCTGCTTCCAAGAGGAAAGGCCCTATGGGAGATGGTCTGGGAGCTGATCTCTCTCCCACCTGTTGCTGAACCTGAGGTTGTTGCGAGCAGAAGGCTCTGCCCTGGAGGGCAGAGGGGAATCCTCTGTTTTGAGAGAGGATTTGTGTGCCTGGAGTCTACTGAGGAAATAGCAGAGCACAGATTCATCCCAAAGATGGGAACAGAAGAGCTTTGGCCAATCAGCTCCAGGTGCTGTCAGTGGCAGATGAAGAAAGGGATTGCAAGGTTGCACACTCAAGGAAAGAGGTTGGACAAATGGGGCCAAGAACACAAAAAGCAGCCAGCCTAAGACAATAAAGTGGAAAAGTGACACATCTTCAGGCAACCAGTGACTGGGCAAAGCAAAATAGTACCCAAAACACTCACAGCAGACTAACTCCCCTAAGAGAGATAACCAGATTCCAAATTCAGTGGAGCAAAGCCCTGTGCATTAATATTTCTGGGGTAAAGGTCTATTTTTGTGTCAGCACACAAATCAGCCTTTCATTTCCTAGGCTGTTAACTGGAACCACAGCAGCTGCTTTGTGATAACGCAGTGCCAGGCACCACAGGACAGCAGGTATGAAACACAGCCCTCGGTGTGTCCTGTGGCAGCTGGCACATCTGCTCAGTGCCTTCTAGATCAGATCATAGAGGGGAAGTAAAGGAAGGAGAAGTCTCAGAAAGGAAAAAAAGGGAAAAAGTAGAAAATGCATATTAGTGGAACGTACTTCCAAATAAAAGTACCAGACCTGTCATATGTCTGTACAGGTCTTTGACTTCAAAGCAAATGTAACTCTTTTCCTAAAAACAATTATAATAGATAAATAAGATGAAGGGCTTCTACTTCCTAAGCCCCTTAATTTCCTTGTACACTGGCTACAGACAGGGTGATTCTATCTTGTTCTGCTATTTTGATCATTGGTGCTTTGAAGCAAAAATAGAAACACCAATGTCTTAAAAGACACTCCTTTCTTAATGGCTGATTTGTGCAAGAGGCACTTTCATGTTACCAAAGTGTGATAAGCAATAACAAGATTAATTTTAAAAGCTGACCTTTGTCCTTGCTCAAAATTTTGTCCTTGAGGTTTGTTTTGGTGTCCCCTCCTCTTGGCATGACTTTATCCTTACCTCATTGTAAGGTAAGGATAAAGCACATTTTAGCTAAGGTTGTGCTCTGAAAATAGGATAATTTTTGGTTTTCCTCTCAGGTATTGTGAAGTAGCCTGTGTTGTGGCTGTGGACATGAAATGGAATGAAGGGTGGTGCTGCAGGGTGCTGTGCTAGGTACACATTGGTTAGGGCCAACAGTGGAACTGTATTTGATAAGATCAGGTACTTTACCTAATGATATCCACCCAGTGCAGTGTACATCAAATCACACAGATATGTATCATTCCACAGCATCCTTGATCTAGCCAACAATTGCTATTGATGTTATTTAGGATATTATAATTCTCTTGACAGACAAGCTGACTAAAGGAAATGAACACACATAAAGCTGTAGCCAATGTAGTTGAATGGAGTTCTTGCTTTTCCATTGAAACAAATTGCACTGCTTTTTTTTTTCTATTACTATTACTATTATAATTGGATAGTTACTCTTACCTAAGTAGCATAGGAGGATACTTACGGCTCACATCTGAGAAGGGAGACGCTGATCATATTTTGCCCTGGTGTAGGAAAGAAATTCCACTGTCACCTGACCAGAAGGGACTTGGGTAGAAATGTTTCAGTTACTTATATATGCTGCACAAAAATTCTCACTTACTTCTGTTTTGTCGTGTTATTTCCCTAGTTGTCTTCCTCCTGTAGAGAAATACTTGATGCTAAATGGAGAATATTTGTGTGAATTGAAGGAGCTCTCTCTGCTGACACCCAGAACATCCTGGCAGGCAATCTAAAAAAAAACAGAATGAAAGATTCCAGTCAGTGAGAAACCCAGGCTGAGAAGTCTCAGCAGAGATTATTAGCGATTGCCTTGCTGCCTCACTGCCCAGCTGCCATAGTGATCAGGAGAAATGAAAAGCCCAGGAAATGGAGCACAGGCTTTACTGTCTTCTTCCCTTTCCCTCACTCTCTTTCATTTTTTTTCTTTTCTGGCACCATACCATCTTAATTTGCTGTCTGTACAGAGGATTCCTGTGTGCAAATGGTCCTGGATATAGTGATATGAAGAGTTTCATGTAAAGGAGCTTATGGGCACTATCCATACTTAATTGCAGTACGTGCATTTGAATTTTAAAGACAGGCTCTTCAGAATCCCAGTAAGCTTTTTACTGGTGCATTTAGAGACCAGAGAAAGAAAACAAGCTGTGTTTGAAAATATTAATTACTCAGCATTGAAAATTACAGAATTCACAAGATCAGTTATAGAATCTCTAATCTGACCCTTCACCTTTTGCTATTGTAGCCATTGTCATTATAGCAGGTTTTACTTCTAGATCATGGACTAGTCACAGACTTATATCTTGCCTAAGTCTAACCTTAAATCTTGCAAGCAAAAAATTTACCAGAATGAATTAAAAATATTAACTAAAAATATTAACTAAGTACTTGAGTCTCCATGTTACATCCATTATTAGGTGGAATGAAAAAAGGTTAACAAAACCTTTTTTCAGGTTCAGCTAAATGGAATTAAAACCTCTAAAATTTTAAATAAGGCTGGCCCTTATTTAAGAGATTTGAAGCAGTTTTAAAATAGTTATAATTTGATACAATTTTCCTGAGAGTCTTTGTGGACTTAAAACCTTGTACAAGTGGTACTCAGACTTTCCTAGACAGGCTGTTTCTCTTGTGCCAGCATCTGACCTTTAGTTCCAGAAGTGCTCACCTAAAATTTAAAATTTGCAATGAGAGAGAGTAGAGAAACTGCTAAGACTCTGGCTTCTCACACAGACGCAGAATAGGTTAGTGCAAAGAACTCAGGGACCATACAAAACAACTTTACTACATTTTGCAAGAGAAAGTAAAAGTTATACAGCAGTCCCTGGGGGATAATTCTTCCGGACTCTCAGTTTAGAAATCTTCTGGTTTGCCTTTTCACCTCATTCTCTTTTTTTTGGCAAAAACTACAGTGTTCCAGGCTGTTCTTCTATGTTGCAAGACAGAGCAAGAAACTGAGAGCCAATGTATTTTAACAGATATTTTGAAGAGCTACTAGACTCTGTGTCTAAATTAAAATGTTTGTCCCTTTCTTTGAAATACTCTGTGGTCTGCAAGAGTCAGAATGCTGGAGCAAGACGGGAAGGAGGTTGAATCACCAGAGCATATGCCACTAAACTGGCCAAGGTATATCCAGTTTTCTGAGTGTCACCAGGCACTCAGAAAACTGGGTATTTCCTGCAGAAATACTGCAGTATTTCTGCAGTTCCATCATCATTAAACACATTTCTGTGCTGGCTCACTGAGGTGCTCTTTTAGCTATGAACAGCCTTTTCTAATGGTTTGATTGGAGAAGCTGAAGAAGCAGAGAAAAAGGGTGTGTGTGGTGGTGAGGGGGTGCCCAATAGTCTCTAAAGTGAACTGGACTACAGTGAGTGTGTTTCTGTCATCTTCAGATGTCTGCAGCTTGGGTGGAAGGGATTACAGGAACAGAATTTAATAATTCATCTGCAAGATGAATTAGCTGCTGTTAAGAGCCTGAAAAGTCTGGTTGTGGTTGTATATAGAAGACTTTATAGATGAAGACTTCAGAAATATATGAAGAAAAGAACCAAAACCAAATGGACAGGCCAGGATGAAAATGAGATTAAAATACTTCAGCCTTTTTAGAGAATACTAATGTACCCTAGACAGCCAAGCAAGCATGAATTCATCCCTGCTGGAGCTTTGTTTCCTCTGACTATTGCTGTCTAAAGTCAAACACAGTGGCCCTGACATATAAGCTCATTATGTCTCCAGTAAACAGCAAAGGACTTTGAACACTCTTTGTCCCCAGTGATCAATATTGAGTCTGAAAGAAAACAAAGAGAAAGCCACCAGCACTCTGTGTATTTGGTTATCCTCAATATTGTATTTATATTCAAAACAGCCATCAGAAATATCTGCTGCTTCTTACATGAACAGAATGTAAGCAGTAAATATAGGGGTTTTTACCCCTATAAATGATTAGCAGGGGAAAAGCATTATTATCAAAGTTAACCTTTGAAGTGAACAGCAGATACTTACAAGGAGAACATATCCATTGTGCAGCTGACAGTACGGGAATAACCAGGCAATTATCAGGTATCTGTATGTGAAAGAATAGTGCTGTCACTACAGAAGTTCTCAGAGTTTGTGGAAGAGGTACTGCCTTTGCAGGTTACTTACATACTGGCACAACAAGTTATGCTAAACATATTATTTATTCCTCCTGCTGGAATGCAGTGGCTTTGGATTTTTTCCTAAGGAGATCAGCCTTACAAAACTTTTTTTCCTGTATCTCTTTTTTTGTTGTTGTTTTTTTTTCTTTTCTGTCTTTTCACAGATTCCTCCTTGTCCCTAGTAAGTGTTGCACACACTTCTCAAATTTCATTGCAACTGGCTGAAGGAGGTAAGCCCCAAACATGTGTTTGCTGCTACTTCAGGCAGTGCCTTGCAGAGCAGAGCTGAGCGTGTCCATCCGGCTGAGCAGAACCTTAGGGCGCCCTGAACAGGAAGCTGTTTGTTTGATTTGTTGGCTGAATAATCAGCACAAGCAGCTCAGAATCAACTGGAGTGTGCATACCCTCGTGCCCTTGCCTTCTGGTAAAAGCATGAGGCAGAAGGAGGAAAGCCAAGGAATTGGGAGGGGACAGGGAACACAAGTTGGAGTGAAGATAATTTGACAGTGATGTGCAGGACACAAAAACACAACTCAGAGGACACCAGGGTTCTCAGTTCAGCTCCCCAAGACCATGAATGTCTGCCCTGCCTGCACATTGAGCAAGTATCTGAACACCAGCTGCCTGCCTTGTCCTGCCTCTGACACTCATGCTTATGAAAAGCAGGAGCTGTACCTGATCTCAGGCAAAGCAAAAGGAAATATTATTCCCATTGCCCTGCACAAATGCTCAGTTCCATCAGAGCTGTTACAGTGGATGGCAGAGGGGAAAGGTGCTTTCACAATGCAAATACTGGGATCTGGATGGTTGGGGTGAACCTTTGCTACCTGGGTAAATTTGCATCCCAAGATTGTTTCTGATCGTAGTTTTAAAGTCCTGTCCTGTTATTGTACAGGCTGAATAATTTCATAAGTAACTATTTCTTCTGAGCGTTTGAGGTTGCAGTTAGGTTACTGCAGGAGCAGTTGAGTCATCAAATGTTCATCTCTGCTTTCCAAAGCCCTCCCAGCTTTCCAGTCCCATTTGGTGTGGGGAGCAGCAGGGACAAAGTGACCCAACTAAAACATAAGTCACCAGAAGAAAAAGTTTATTTTTCAGCTACATCAGCGTCCCTTGTGCTCGTGCACAGCAGGAGACAGCACTATCATAAGAATGGATGAGGAGTCAAGAATGAGAGGTTTCCACTGTCATTCTGTGCCACTGCCCCAAAATCACTTGAGACTCTTCCCCCTCAGTCTTTTTGGTCTAACAGAACCTGTTTTAA